>NC_090896.1:22533442-22548442 GCF_036669925.1 Montipora capricornis
TTTATATTATTCAAGTTCGACTCACATAAGAATACGCCACACACAAGAACTCTCAGCCACACGGCCTAAGGAATTGTAACTTCAGTTTGCTGTTTCGAATCGAGGATTGCTAGAGCAAGTTCCGAAATAAACTGTGTAAATTCTCAACCTCGGATAATGCATTTCGCGTGCTCCGATTGGTTCACTCAATCTCGGTTATCAGCTCATATACCTTGGTTTGATCTTATATGGTAAATGATTGCGTTAAGCTTTGCTAAATTAAAAATGTTTTCGTCGGAATGCCAAATTTCTCTTTGAATAAAGCCAAAAAGGAGAAAAAAAACTTTTTTTGTGGAAAGTTTGGATCAATTCCGACGTTTAGAAGTACGCGAAAAGGCAAGAAATGTTTTTGCGATAAGCATGCGTCTGTCTGACAACAAGGTATTACATAACATCGCATCAGTCTCATCAAGTTTTTTTCGATTTCGCTCGGATTTACTCGCTTTTTCCGCTCGTATTTTGTACTTCCAAATTTTTGGAGTTGAATGAATTTAATAAAACAATTATTTCATTCGCGCTTGTTGGATATGAGACTGGTTATAGCCAACTCGGCGCTACGCGCCTCGTTGGCTATTTACCATCTCATATCCAACGCGCGCTTATGGAATAATTGTTAATTAACCGTGCGTATCGAATCAATCTCTGTTTTGTGACACTGTGGGTAACTTGGCCTATGAATAGAACTGTACCTCGTCGCCTACAAAGCAACTATCGCCCAATTTCTGTGATCTCAGTCGTGCATGGCCAAGATGTTGAAGAATTGTATACGACCAATTAACATATGCTCATTTAGAAGAGCACACGTCATCTGAGACTGTAAACATCAATCGGGTTTTCGTGCTATTCATTCAACTGTGATGACTCTCCTTGACGCCACAGGCACTTAGTCATACAATATTGACCTTGGCAAAGTCAATGCCGTTGTTTTCTTAGACCCAATACTGTGCGGGAGGAAGTTGAGGGATCAAAACTCCGGCCTGACCAACATTTAGGGTCTTTGAATAACTGAGGAGAAAGTACTAGTGCTGCCTTAATGTAATGACATCTGAAAATGGTTAGACTCTCTATTCTTCTCGGACAGGGACGATAAACCGCAGGCCCTGTCTCTCACAGACCTTTGATGTTGTTGAGAAGAGCTGATGGGACGTAAAAGAGCCCACACAGTAATCGCAAAGAGCAGGGCATGGACTTCCCGGTGTTGTAGGCTTTCCTCTGTGATAACTCGTAATTGGGAGAGCAAACGCTCGGAGACACCAAGCTGCTTTAAAACCCGAGGGTAGATTAAAGATCTACTGATGATGATGATGATGATAAGAACTTTCATCCCGGTTTCCGAGGAAACGTGGTCAAGCGACTATTCAGGCGTAAAATCTAACGAACAAATCTGGCGAGAATTTCTCGATATTCCTTTTTCAAACAACCTCACAATTATTTAAACTCTACGTTATCCATCAAAAGAAAATATTTCGAGCGTTATCTTGATCGAAGAAAAGAGAAGTGAAAACTTGGTAATGTCCGTTCTATCACGAAAATGCATTGTATTATTTTCATCCTGGTAACCAAGGTTGGTGTGTTCAATTTCAGCCCGCTTACCCAGGTCCCGGTTGGAGAAACCGAGATCTCGGAAACCGTGCCAGTCCGGCGAACCGGGCTCATATGAAAAGGTCCCGTAGATGTGCTTAGAGTGACCATATTTACTGTTATAAGAACAATTTCTGAAAAAAATTGCTTAAACTGAAAACGTCGTCTAGTGCAGGTGAAGTTATCCGGCCTATAAAAAACTAAGGACATGATCATTAATACATGATGGTTTATTTCATAAAGCGAGCTCAAGGGGGTTGTTTGAAGTAATTACAGAGCGTAAATTGAACAGAATGGTGAACACGTGGTGGCATGAGCAGACGAAACTTCTAATCGCTTTATGGAGTGACGATTTGGATTTGTCTTCTTCTATTCTCGGAAGTTATCCTTGGTTCTCTTCTCGCCTCAAGCATGGTGATAAGGATCGTGGCAACCACGCCATACGGCTCCATTTTGTCACACATTGCGAGATTACTCTACCTATTGTATTTGAATTTTCGCAGATGTGACAAAACCACAATTGAAAAAAATTGAACGAAGTATGATAGCCTGAGTTATACTTCAGTTGATCATAATCAAACTTGAGCGTGAAGACGGCTTAATTTGTGCGAAAGCCCGGTTCTTTCCAATAAAGCCGGTTCTTTCCAATAATCGATAATTAACACCTTTGCCATGTTGTTCAGGTCTCTGAATGTGGGGTGTGTTAAGAACACAATTATCGTTCCATTATTTACACTTGCTCACAGAATCGACACAGTAAGGCACTAAGCCTCTAATGCCATGTTGAATGAAGTGCGGACATAATTCATTTTTGTTTAACTTACAGCTGACATTTTACGAGACATATCTCTTTGTTTGTCCTGTACGACGCTCAAGGAACCACGATTAGCCTAATCTTGGGAGACTTTTTCTTGTTCGAATGAAATTTGGCTATCCTACAGAGACATCGATTAAATCCCCTTTTAAATGTCTGGAAAATCAATCTTTGAAGAAACAATATGTAATATATCAAACACGAGAAGGAGTGTTTTATCGGATATCCAAACACCGAGAAGCGAGTTGAAAAACGAGGCCGAAGGCCGAGTTTTTTAACCGATTTCGAGGTGGTTGGATATCTGATGCAACACTCTTTCGAGTGTTTGATATTGCTTCTCAAAGGAATCAGTATTTTAAGAGATATTTGGGATCAAAGTTGGCGAAATTTTATGCTAATTAAGAGCACATATCCAAACTTCCTTCACGGTAGTGATTTCTCTTGTTTTTGGCTTATGAATTATTAATGAGTTTGAGAAGAGCATTTCAAAATCGAATAGTCATCTTTTTTAATCTGTGAACAAATTCTTATACAAATCCTTATATTAGCGGACATTCACTGTAAAGGATGCTTTTCAGTCGGGAAGCGAATTAATTCAAGGATATTCTACACGCGACTCCACTTGAATGTAATGTCAGTCGAACTATTTCTATATGGTATTCATGTATTTGCTTTTGTATGGAGCTCGAGGTAAGCCCCAAAATCTCACCAGTCCCTAGGAGAATTGCATAAATTAAACCAAGAATGACATTCAGCGCCGGAGGGAGTAACGTCTTAATAACGAACACACAATAAAGATTTCTGAACAGAAACAGCAGATTTCAAACAGAAGATGACTTCCCTACCCGAAGTCGAAGTCATCAAATACGTTTAATCATAGGCTCGATTACCAGCCGCTGCTTTGCGAAATGAGCGAGCGCTCACTCCCGAAATCACGGCCGGACGCGTGAGGTGAGCCATTGTTAATCTCCGCCAATCGCAACTCGGTCTGGCATAATTACATTTTTTGGCTGCGAAGGTATTCTAACCCGGCCGGTTCGAGGTTTACGGTGCTTTTAAGGTAGGAAACATCCAAGATTTCGACAACGAAAAGTGTTTGAAAAGCTGGAAAAACGGGATTGTGTCCTTTGCTATCGCCTGAGTTCGGAAACTTCACTTATTTTCCAGTTGCCGCCAAGGTCAAAATATGGCTTTCAAATCCCATCGCTATTGCAATTTTCTCCTCAGACTTCGCTAATGTAAGAGCAAGTAAAATTCCTGCTGAGTTTATTGGTGGCAAAACGAGGGGGCCGACGAGGTCGACCGAGAGCTGAAGCGGCTGAAGATTTTGTTGATGATTCGCCGGTTGAATTCAAACTCACATTGATCATTTAACCACAAACTCAAGCTCGTATCATCTGGAAACGTCGCACAGACGTTTTAGGCATAGTTATGTACTTGTTATCTAATGCTGTTTCCCCGAAAATATTAACTTCGTATAAACTATAGGTGGTTTGCAACCAATCTCTAGGGACACAGATAACAATGCTGCAATTTACAATTCCTGATGGACGAACAAAAGGAGCTAATGAGAGATTTTTGTTTTCGTCCACCAACATGGCGGCAATGACATAACGTGAAAACCACCTATATTTTGAATTACGTTACAGACACAACTTATCGCTCAAGCGTCCAGGGCTCCGTCTCTTCTCGCGGAGGATACCCGAATTCGAGTGAGCGGCGGATATCGATTAATCAACGATTAAACAAAACAGAGCCTTTGCATTAAAGTCCTCAAATGAAAAAGGTTCAACGAAGAGGAACAAGTTTAATCATTACAAAAATTACAAATTTTCATATGAAAACTGAGAATAATGCAAGAAAGCAGAATTTCTTTTATGACAAACTTTTAATGTCTATGTTTGCTTAACTCATTAGTAGATGATAGATTCGGGTCTAAACAAAGTTAATCAGCTCAATCACACCGCTATAAAGGGATACTCTGCATGGGTTGTTACAGTGAAATCTTTAGTTTTAAAATTGATATTAATGATGATGATAATGAAAATAATGATAATAATTTGGCACTGTTCCAAACAGAGGACTTCCTTGGAGACTTAGATCTAATGCTCATATTTGGCAGGACTTCAAAAAAACAGTTCTGTTGGGATTAGCGAGAACCTTGACGTTTGAGGTCGTTTAGTGACACGTGATGAATGGACCTGATTGGGGCAATATGTCAACCGTATCGCTAGTCATGACATAGGGCCCCGGGCATAGGGCTACAAGTGTGAAACAAACTTGCTGCGTTTTTTAATTGTCAACGAACTTGGCAAACTTCACTTAAGCCACGAGATAACTCATATTTTGAAACAGCAGATCGTTGAAACAAAGTTTCGCAAGCAAACACGACAACTTGATTCTTTGGGATATTTTCAAAGCGGGCGCTGAGTCCCGCTTTCGCGGGACATAAATTACTTCTGGAGCGTTATGCTCTGGACTGCTTAATTATGTAAGGAGCATAACTGAGTTACATAATAATACAAACTCACCTCTCATTCAACGCCACTAGATCTAGAAATGTATCTTACGAAGGTAATGAAAAAAAATTAAACACTGGAAGATTTGGATTCCAGAAGCAAAACAAAATTTCAAAGAGCTTTTTGTCAAATTTGAAACTCTTTGTAAGCAATTGCATAACTCGGTGGTAGTATAAACTCCTCCAACAAAATCTGTTTTACTCGCTAAAGAGTTATCTTTTTGATTGAAAGTTAAAAAATAAGCATGATTTGACTTTGACTTCGAGAGTTTTCTTTAAATGGCCCTAGATTTGTTTAGAACCAAGTGAATTAAATTAAATTGTAAACTACAAGTCTTAGGTTACATAACAGACTACAGTTTCAGGTAAAATTCACTATTTTCAGAAGCTAGCTCCTTTCATCAAAAAGTACAGATTGACAATAACTCAGCCTGAATTTTCTAAGGGTTATTAAAACATACCTTGGGGTAGCAAGCACTGTCACTTCAGGATTTTTATGTGATAGCTTTGAAGCGATCGCTGAGTCTGTACTCTCTTCGGAACACTGAACCCTTCTGAAGCGTTACGCCCTAGACCCAGTTAATTTACGTCTCAGCACAGCACAGCTCCGCTTCGCTTCAGGTACTGAAAACAAAGGGTAGGCGGCCTGTTATCGATATATACCGTAGCCTGACCATCAGATATTAGTCCTGTTGTGTCAGTCAGAGTTGATCAAAAGCAAGAATTTTCTGTTCCAAAGGATAGATAGCCAATGAGATAACGATGTTCGCAAACAGATTATTGAACTGGTCTGGTTCAGGTTTTCGAAACAAGTAGTCTGACAGACGATGGCGTGTCACATGGGACTATTCGAATTTTCTACCAAAATATCAGAAGCCTTGTCGAAACCCAACGTATCACTAAAAAAAAAGGTGATTGGGGCAATATGTCAACCGTATCACTATTCATATAGGGCTACAATTGCGAAACGAACACACTGCGGTTTTTTAATTGTTAACCAATTTTGAAAATTTCATTTAGTCATAACGGGTTACATAACAAACCACTATTACTTGGCAAATAGAAGTAAGTACGTAATAAATAATCTTGCAGACAAAATCAGCAGTTCCAGGAGTTGCGAAAACACCTTTGCTGGACATCAAAATTCCCTTCAGTTTGTCACCTCCGTTTGCAGAAAGGAAAAGAAACATACGACAACTTGGCCACAAGATAACTCAACAGCAGATTGTTCATCAGTGAAACAAACTTTCAAGAACAAACACGACAACTTGATTCTCCAGTTGAGATAATCATTCAAAGCGGGCGCTGACTCTATCAGATAGCCCGGAACATTAATTTCTTCTGGAGCGTAACGCTCCAGACTGCTTTAATTATGCTAGGAGCATTCACCGTCTCTGTCCCTTTGTGAGTTGCATAATAATACAAACTCGCCTCGCATTTGTAAAAATGTATCCTACAAAGGTGTTTTAAAAAATTGATTTGGATTCCACAGGCAAAACGTGTAACGTGGAGCTTTTTTGTCCAATTTGAAACTTTTTGTCAGTCTATTGCATAATTCGGTGGTAGAATACACTAACCGGCCCCCCAATTAAAACCAGATTACTCGCTTAAAACTTATCTTTCTAACTGAAATTTTAGAAATATGCAGAGTTTTGAATTTGACTTGGCGCGTTTTCTTTAAATGGCCCCAGACTGCATGATTTATTTAGCACCAAAGTGAGTTACGTTAAGTTGTACAGGAACAAGTCTTGATTACATAACACACTACAATTTTCAAAAGTTAGCTCCTTTGATAAAAAAGTAGTATGATAACAGATTGATCATAAGTCAACCTGAATTTTCTAAGGGTTCTTAAAAATATACTTTGAGGTAGCAAACACTGCCACTTCAGGATTTTTATGTGATAACTGTTAAACGATCACTGAGTCTGTACTGTCTTCGCAACACTGAACACTTTAGTAGCCTCACATCCTAGACCCACTTGATTTACGTATCAATACAACACAGCTCTGCGCTCCGCCTCGCTTCAGTTACTGAAAACAAAGCGTAGGCAATCTGTTTTTAATTAAGCTAGCCTGACCACCAGTTTATTAATCCCGTTGTTTCAGTCAGAGTTGATCAAAAGAAAGAATTTCCTGTTCCAAAGATAGATAGGCAATGATATCATAATGACAATGTTCGCTAAAAGATTATTGAACTGGTCCGGTTCAGGCTTTCACAACAAGTCGTCCGACAGACGATGGCGTTTCACATGGGACTACTCGAGGAAAGCTCTGTCGGAGGCCAAAGTATAACTCAAAATCGGCTGATTGGAATATATCAACCGTATCGCACTATTCACATAGGTGTACACGCGATAAAACGAACATACTGCGTTTTTTAATTGCTAATGAATTTGCAAATTTCACTTAGTCATAACGGGTTGCATAACAAACCACTATTGTAAGTGAGGCTATAATTAGCTTTTAACAGTTGCTCACATTTTTTGCGAGCGAAGAGTTAAAAAAAATTGATCAAGCAAATACTGCCCCTCAATTTCTTACGATTACTTTTCATATAAATTATTTCTTGAGTGAATCGTTAAGCTTTTACTTCGCAAATAGAAGCAAGTACGTACTACACAAACTTGCTGACAAAATCAGCGGGAACAAGAGTTGCGAAAACATCTTTTCTGAACTTTACATTCACTTCTGACTCCTCTTTAGCAAAAAACATTTTAAAAAAGCTGAACACACCCAACAGCTTAGCCAAAAGATAACTCATATTTTAAAGCAGCAGATCGTTGAAACAAAGTTTGGCGAACAAACAAGACAACTTAACTGATTGGCTTTGGGATATTTTCAAACCGGGCGCTGAGTCTGTCAGCTTTCCCGGGACATTAATTCCTTTTGGAGGAATACGCTAGACTGCTTTAATTATTCCAGGAGCATTAATTGAGTTGCATTATAATACAAACTCGGCTAGCATTCATCCACATCTACATATTCCAGCTCTCGGCAAAGTCCCCTTTTGTCTTATGGCTGTTTCTGCTTGGGTGGCCTCATACACCATAAGCCGTTTAGAGACATCATATCACTACCAAGCCGGCCACTTGACAATGTGCTGGAGAGAACAGGACAGCAACAAATAGTGTGTGGGTTCTTTAACTTCCCACAGGGAACTTATGAACATTATGATAGAAGATATTTGTGAGACGGGGCCTACGGTTTATAGTCCTTATCCGAGAAAACTTGAAAGGCTAACCATTTGCAGATGTCATTACAAAGGCAGCACTTTCTCCTCAATTATAAACCCGGTAGTCCTTGCTTAAGCTCCCTTCTGATGATTTCCACTGGAAATATAGCCAAGAACGTTTACCGAAGACAGTGTTCGTCACAGCTGATCTTGAAACTATTTTTATTACTAGTCTGTAGTCTGTATTGTGCATTTTCAACCGAGTTTGCATTTTGTACCCGGTGCAAAGTCGCGGGGGAGGGTTAATTGTCAAATGTTTCCTGTCATGATTTCTCGGCTCAATACCCTAAAAGGTACCGCTAAAGCTCCCGCTGTGGACCTTTTGAGGCTGAACAACCTAAGAGGAACTAAAACCTCTTTTTTAACCCCTAAAAGGTACGAGGAGAACCCCTGTCCTTTTTATATGGGAGTGCCCTTCCCTCTTCCCCCCCCCCCCCCCAAAAAAAAAGGTTCTGAATATTCAATTTGCTAAGCACCATATTTAAAACAACAAGAGCGAGGGGTTTCCAAATATGGTACTTAGCACTGAAACAGTCAACCAATCAGTTCGCACTGAATATTCGGAAGCTGTGAACGCGCGTTACACGTTTCAACCCTTATGGGTTTCTGGTTACAGACAATAGAGACCCATTAGGCTGAACGGTTTTCAAAACCCCACTTGCAATCCATTATAATCTTCTTCAATTTTGCCACTGCGTTTGCTATTTTATTCAAACCTATCCTTTAATGTTTGAAGTCGTTATTTTCGCGTTTCCCTTGATTTGATTCAGGTGTCTGGCTAAAATTCGTGACACAGCACGTTTATACTCCCTAAAGTTGAGTGTGTCGGCTGACCGTGGAATTTAGCTCGGTTCGAATTTTCCAGATTTTCGAACAAAGCATTGGCGGTCTTACGGAAACCAAAAGTCTTGGGTTGATTTAACAAGGGACGTTAAAAGGGCGGGTTTTTTTTATATTTTTCCACGTAGCGAAACCTGTCATTGTCACAGCACAGCGATTATTGATATTGGAACGTATTAAGCAAAGCCAGCTTGACCACCAGTTATCAATTTTGCTGATCGAGTTAGTCGATAAAGATGCCGGGTGACATTGACTAACAGTGACTATCAACAGTTCATTGACCATGTGTGAGACTGTCTCCGGTGGAGTGTATGTTATAGCTAAATTTAAATTCAGGTTAATTTTAATTTCAACCAAGGTCATTTTTGCTTTAAACTAGGTTGAAATTGAAAGTAGGAAACATCAACAAAATTCCATCAATTGTTAGCAAGTACGTGTAATATATTGTTAAGTAACTTGGTCGTAGAGTTGAGTGGATGAACTTAGTGTAGCTTAACTTTTTTCATGAGTAATTTATAAAACCCCAATGGTTGTTAAGTCTACGCACTGATTTTAAACAGGAGCCCATCTCCTGTTTTAAATGGTTAGCATTAAGGTTGAGGTTAGGCATACTATGCATGATAACCGATTCTACTTTTCTATCTCAGAACGACATTGTTCATTGATGAATCTCCTTAGGAGGGCATGGGGCAACAATCTTGAATTATCTCAAGTTCAAAGGAATAAAAGAACTGAAAGGTACATGATGTATTGTTGATTTTTAAATTGCTTCGTCATTTGCTCTATCTTTTGCTTGCTTCGAATTCGGAATAACCAAAATCAAGTGAAAACAAAACTTTGAAAAGTCAGGAAAAAGGATTTCATCATCTATAGCCTGAGACCAGGCTCTGCGGTTGGGGTTATGGAGCGAAAAGGAAGATGGCGCAGAAAAAACACTTTCCCCGCTCGGCTCGCTTCGATCGCCATTTTTTTGTTGCCACGTTCCTTTTCGCTCCATAACCCCAACTGCAGAGCCTGGTCCCAGGCTACATGATCTATTGACCAGAAGCCATTTTGTAGGCTCTTGTAAGTGTTATTTCTTCTGAATTATCAAATAAAACATTTGTTTTTTTATCTTTTATTTTTTGCCGAGTGTGTTTGTAGTGATAAATCCAGACTTTGTGATTGTGGCACATTCCCCTTCAAGTTCTACAATTTGATCAAAAACCTCATTTGGATGAAGAGTTTCCCTTTCCATTTTATTACAGTCAAACCAAGTGAAGCGTACCCCTTAAGATTGCATTAATGAAGTGATTATTTGAAACTTGAACCCGCTAGTCGTTTCAAGAATGCAATAATGAATTGATTATTCGAATATTGAACTCGCTCGCTCGATCCAAGAATACGGCTAAGTTCGCTAACGGCTTCCGTTTTCGAAAAATCAATTCACTGTTGCGACTAGTAGGTTTCAAACCTACTAGTCTTTTCTAGAATGCAATACTGAATCGATTTTTCGGAAACCTAACCCGTTAGCCGTATTCTTGGATCGAACGAGCGAGTTCAATATTCGAATAATCAATTCATTATTGCATTCTTGAAACGACTAGCGGGTTCAAGTTTCAAATAATCAGTTCATTAATGCAATCTTGAGGGGTACGCTTCACTTGGTTTGACTGTAATTTTCAGCGCCACATAATTCTGAAGTTCCAACTTCAGTCTTCTTTTTCTTCTTCCCTGTGAGGTGTATGATAACTGCAGACCGCAGACTGCAGACTGCCTACAAATAGCGCTGATAAGCATTATTTAAGACTAAGCACCCATTTCAAATAGTGTTCATAAGCAGTATTGAAGTCTAAGCACCCATTTTAGAACGGTTAGCTTTCAATAACTGCGATTTAGGGTTAGTTTGAAGTTCGCGGTCTGGTGTCAGACACCACCCTCCTTCAATGTCTGGCTCATCCACTTTTCCAAATTATTGACCATGCATTTTCCTGCTCTGCATTTGATGTAGCTGTGACTTGTGCAATCATCTGTGGCTGTTTGATTTTTTTTCCACCGGGAGATTCCGAAAGCTACTTCATACGGCATTTTGGCAATGGTTCTGTGAATGGTTACGCTTTGTTTTCAAGCGGTTTCCCCAAGATAATGACACCAGTGCATGGTTTGGTGACAAGTTTTCAGTTTTCTTTGATTACACTGCAAAAGTTATCCTTCGTAGTTCTATTTGCCCGTGCCACCAAGGTTGCTGACCAGCGGTTTTCGTTAAAACAATGGTTTTCTGAGGGGTGCTCAGTCTCGCAGTCTCAGAAAACCTGGTTGCATGTGGTCATTGTTATTTAAGATTTTTCGTGCCACCATCCTTTTTTCACGGGGCGAACGTTGTGTTTGCGGCGAAAGTTCGTCATCACCTGACTCGAAAAATTGAATGAATTAATTAACTTTATTTATACAAGGTAATAATTTCAACATAAAATTGGTTTCCAAATTGGCCGTGTTCCTATCTAATATAATCTAAGAAATACGGCTAAAATACACAAAACTGAGCAGATAGCAACTAAATACGAGAGCTTAAAACTTATAATTACAATATATTATAATAACTGTATACTTTAAATGAAGTACCCAATTTAATTTAACTACTTTAATGATTCATGGTGGTTCCGTCTCAAAAAGGCTTTAAAACTATTTAATGTTTTCAAAAATCTTACATGGTTTGGAAGTGCATTCCATGCTGCCGCTCCACGATATGCAAAAGATCCTTTTAATGAATTAGTTTTAGGCTTGGGCAATTGCATGTCGGATCTGCTGCCTCTGAGGTTGTAATTATGTACCTCAGAGGTTAAACAAAAACAAAAGAGCTCAGTTAAGTACTCAGGTACATTATCGTGATAAACTTTGTAAATCATGATATTCATTGGCATTTTCTGCCTATCATGCAGTGTAGGACAATTCAATTCTTCTAGTATATCGCATGATCTTATTGAATAGTGCGCTTTCGTGATAATGCGCGCTGCTCTATTTTGAAGGTTTCTGTAGTTGGTCTGCACGCGTTTTTGAGCAATTACCCCACACAAGGTTACAGCAGTTGAAACATGGCTGCACAAGTGATCGGTAAACAGCATTCAATGTTCTTCGGTCACTTGCAAGAGATCTTATTTTGTAGAGCATACGCAAGCCATTCTGAACTTCTGTCAGGATGTGAGATATCTGATTATCCCATGACAGAGACTCATCAATATGTACACCGAGTAATTATGTGGTAGTTTACCATATATGCTAAGGGTCATGTCTTTGGATGCAATGATTCTTCGTCTGGATCCAACTGTCATATGACTTGTTTTTGAAGTGTTGCAGCTAAGCCTATTAGTTGCTAGCTTTGGTTCAATGTCACTGCTGGTACTCACACCGGGTACTGTTATGTAGCATGGCGCAGAATGGCTATTGTTTGTTGGACATATACTTGCTTTCTGGCATAAATTACTCTTGTCTCACTTGAACTCCCATGTGAGTTCTTAATAGACTCCAATTGGTTACGTTTAGTCTCTTACAAATGCAAATCTACAAGAAAATGCTTGGAGTTGCAAATACCTAGTGGAATAACTGTCCGTCAAATGTACAAGCAGTTTGCAGGCAGTAGATTTCCGAACAAAGCCGATCACTCCGAATAGTTTGATAGAAAATCCTGCATCTCATTTGCGACATGATTTGCGACAGTTTAAGCCCGATTCCCACTTGCGCAATAAGTACAAGTATGAGCGAAAGCGTAAACATAAAAAGAATTGTGTGGGAACTGGCTTGAAACAAGCATAAGTGTAAAGCGCAAGAAAGGAAACTATTTCCTCTCCTTGCGCGTTTGCTTATCCCACGGTTGTGTTTATTGCACAAGTGAGAACCGACGTGAGTTTGTACAAGCACGACGATTCGCACGCCATCTTGAATTTTACTAGATCTTCTCGGACGTTACTACGCTTACGTATGCCCAACTTTCATCGGCTTGTCTCATCGTGTAAACGTCGCAAGCTCATCCTTGTGCTTAAGCTTGTCCTTATAGCACAAGTGACAAACACGCTTTAGTGGCCGGTTCGTTATGTTGTGTTATGTTTTGAACACATTTTTATTAAGCCTCATGTGGACTGGAGACCTCTCGTTGCGACCAATTTTATCACTTTTCTAAATTGCAATGACAGAATTTTGCAATTTTTGTCTTTGTTCCTGTCATGTTTCATTTTACATCATTCGGAGCTGAGAAATCATCAAGCATGGTTCACGCGAAACATGCTTGGCTTAACTTTAATTACGAGAGAAATTCCCATGTTTTTTCTGGTTGAAAGTAGTCGAAAGTCGTCATTACCTATAAAAAAATAGGCACGCAATGCGTACATGTGGTAGTGCAATGACGTACACAGCTCTTTATTCCATAATTGTCGATTGAGATGCGTTTTGTTTTCCAGGAGATTCAAGGTTTGTCTTTGCGTAATATGTAGCTCTAATTGTACACGGTATTGCTTTGGTACCCATAAATCACGGTAGTGTCATGGTAGATGTCTTAGGTGAATAGCCGGGCCCTGAGAATACATGTAGTTACTCATGAGGTATAAAATGCCCTCCGTTTCTTGTTTTCCGTGTTACATTAGTGTATGCAAATTTATGCTTGCATACATTTACAGACTGTAACTTTACGTGGGGTGGGGGGTAGGGGATTATTCAAAACAATTAAAAGCTGCTGAAAAATGTATTGTTGAGTCAGAAAAATTAATAGAAAGACTTGAAAAGAAGTATTAGAATGTATGTATGTTTGGAATATCAGTCCATTTTGCATGACAAAATAAACAGTGCGTTTTTGAAGAAATCAACCATCCCTCTCATGTTTCAAGCCCTTAAGTGGACTTGCCACAATTCCACCTCGCGAAAATCCCACACATGTCCAATATACAGGAACTGAGTCGGGTCGTCAATTGCTGTTGACGGCCCCAACTCACCGGATGTCGGGTCGTAAAGTTTAAAAAGGAAGTAAGCTTTACTGCCGGAAGTCGAACTTTCTGGGGCAGCTTCAAATATCTCGACAGATCGTGACGATCCGATGAGGTCGTGACGACCCGTCATTTGAATAGTCGACCCGACTTTTGACAGTGTCAGGTGGTGAGAGAAAGAAAAACTTTGATGAACAATGGAGGATGTGCTGCTCAAAAATATTGTATGCTTCGTTCTCAAAGAGTAGCGACTAAAATATCGATATACGCATATAAAATTAGAAACATCGACCAGAACAGCATTCACAAATGTTCCGAATGTGTCCTAATTGATACCCTGACAACATGCTGTTCAGAAATAGCAATAATGACTGCCCGTAATGGCGCTCCGAAATGTTGAATGCTTCGTTCTTAAAGCGTCGCGAAATCGCCGTACACTTCCTCAAAACATATAGCGACTAAACTAACGATATACGCATAGAAAAATATAAATTTCGACCACAACAGCATTAACAAATGTTGCGAATGTGTCCTTGACACTGCCTTGATACCCTGACAATGAGCTGTTCAGAAACAGAAATAATGACTGACTGTAATAGCGCTCCGAAATGTTGAATGCCTCGTTCTTAAAGCGTAGCGATGGAAGTGTCAGGTGGTGAGAGAAAGAAAAACTTCGGAACAAAGGAGGCTGTGCTGTTCAAAAATGTTGTATGCTTCGTTCTTAAAGCGTCGCGAAATCGCCGTACACTCCTCAAAACAGCTAAGCGTAGCTAAAATCGCAGCAAGCTTCCTAAAAGCATCCAAAAATGGTGAATGGTTCGTTCGTTCGTAGCGAAATTAATACCCAGACAACATGCTGTTCAGCTGGCTGTTCAGAGACAGGGATAATGATTGACTGTAATATCGCTCCGAAATGCTGAATACTTCGTTCTTAAAGCGTAGCGAAATCGCCGTACGCTTCCTCAAAACATCCAAGCGTAGCGAAAATCGCTCCAAGCTTCCTAACAGCATCCCAAAAATGGTGT
>NC_090896.1:22555942-22558442 GCF_036669925.1 Montipora capricornis
ACTGGAAACAGAAAAACAAGATGCCTGACGTCTACAATCGCTACTTCATTGAACAATGGTCATCCTTCTATCGACTTCACAATGGAGCTTGAAGAAAACGGCAGGATTCCCTTTCTGGGAATGGAAGTAATGAAAAATGGATGCCGGCTAGACACAAAGGTGTACAAAAAACCGACGGACAGTGGGCTACTGTTACAATACCACAGCCACGTGGATGGGAGATATGAACGCTCACTACTGAACATGCGTTTAAGCTCTCATCTACATGGAAGTTTTTTCACGAGGAATGTGAATGCCTTAAAGAGACCTTTGCTCGATTGTGCTACCCAGACAATCTTGTGCAGTCTACCATCCGCCAATTCATCGATTCGAAAGTGTCTGAAGACTCACGTACGCAAGTCAGTGTCTAAGAAGCGAGAAGCTCCAATCAGAATCGTGTTGCCCTTTAAAGATCAAAAATCTGCAAACGCAGTACGCAGACAACTTGGTGACCTCAGTCGAAAGGTCAGTGTAGATATTAGCCCGGTGTACAGAAGTCGAAAGATCAAGGATGAAATCCAAGTAAGGGAAGACAAGCCGCCCCCAGTGAATCAGCAATGCGTGGTGTATTATTTAAAGTGTGACCTGTGTGATGCTGGTTATGTCGGTTATACGTGCCGAAACCTTCACCAACGAATTGAGGAACACAAAGGATCGGTAGTCGGAAACCATCTCAGAGAGCACCTTCACCCAAAAGTCATTGCGGTCGTTTGTTTTTGTTTTTGAAATGACGACTTGTCCAAATACATGATGTGATTGGCTAAAGACACTCAGGCGAATCACGCGGGAAACAACATGTCTGATATTTAGATAATTTCGTGTTACACGAAATTTGGTCACGGTGCGCAATGACTTTTGGGCGAATGTGGGCTTTTAACTGTGAAGAACATATTTATGCTAATTACTTGTACATTTTAAATCGCACTTGAAAATGACCTCCGGAAGGTCGAAACGTCGTAACTTTGTAGCGTTAGTTTTTATCATAAAATCGATTTGATTTGATTTAGATTTGATTTACAGACTTTGCTAGTCAAGCTGGCAGAGCGCCACAACAGCTTGCGCCAATTACTGTAGCCCCTTTTTTTACCCTCCCAACAATGATACTCAACAGAAGACAGACCACAACACCGGGAACTACGTGCCCTACTGTTAGCGACAAGTGTGTGGGTTCTTTTACGTCCCACAGGAAAAAGGAAAGGAACTTTATTTAAGCGTCTAGTCGATTTAGCGCTGGAGCACTAATTGGGGACACTGTAAAGTGAAATTAACAATGAAAGCAAATCAATAGACATTAAAGGGTTGTGAGACGGGACCTCTGGCTTATCGTCCTTATCCGAGAAGACTAGAGAGTCTAACCATTTGCAGATGTAATTACAAAGGCAGCACTTTCTCCTCAGTTATTCAAAGACCCTCACAGTGTTGGTCCGGCCGGAGTTGAACTCACGACCTCCCGCGTAACAGTCCGGTGCCCAACCAACTGAGCCACCGGTGCGCTACGAAATTACTCATCGAGAGTTATACTTGTAGTGAAACTTAAGTCTAACTTCGCTTTTTCTTCTTATTGAAAATTAACACGAGAATTCATGACTGGACAATTTTGGTTATAAAAATGGAAAAGTTTTCTCAAGCCATGTAGTCAAGTAAACGTCTAAGAACTCGTCTTCCAGCCATGAGGTGTTAGTTCAAAAAGTGGCAGCCCCACTGCCTCCCATTCAAACTATCAAATGGAAGAAAAAGCTGTCGGGGACTGGGACTCGCATTACGCAGCTCTGACTATAGTAGTGTATAAGCGTGACCGGAAATGCACTCCCTATAACCTGTCAATCCGGAGCGTTGCTAGTTCATAAGGAGTAGAACGAGAAGACATAACGCGAAACACCTTTTTGTGTATTCAGTTGTGTTCATTAACAGGTATAAATTTTACTTCGAGACTCCTCTTTGATACTGTCTCCTGCGACCAGAAAATTCCAAGAAAAAGCAACGCTTTACGAAAAAGCCTCAGTGCGTGCTTTCAACAATTTTAACTGAAAATTAAGTCTGACTTTTCTTTTTTTCTTTTTTTTGCTTATTAAAAAAGATACATTGAAATAAATAAGCTGTATTATGGGGGTTCCAAATCTGCGAAGGGAGATTAAACCCGCAGGAGTCTTAGTCCCAGGATTTCTACCGAGGGGTCCAAATTCGCTAGGACACCGGTAGCCGGCCAAGGTGTTAAAAGCACTAAGTGTCCGGCAGTCAAAACTGTTTAGTTGTAATAACAAAGATTGATTAAAAAACGAAGTTAATAATAAAAACAATGAAAATTTGATCCGTTCAGTTGAATTCTCTGCAAACGTGAGAGCAATGTTCTGAACGTGATCAACACATCTCATTGTTAGGACTCGAAAGCTATTATCTGCTAAGAATAGACCAGTTTTAAATGCATTTTTCCCTTGCTTTTAGCTGAGGACGACTCGATTCT
>NC_090896.1:22563442-22573442 GCF_036669925.1 Montipora capricornis
GTTATTCAAACACTTTTTGCACATGCTGTGTAGGCATGGTAAAAGAACAGGCGACACAAACCTTTTCTTGCAGCTGGGACAAGCTATATCGGAAGCGCTGGGCATCTCATCGGCAAATTTCACCTTGTTTCGTTGCTTAGCCATCTTGGTTTGCTTTTCCGCAGAGTATTTTCAATTTATGCGAAGGATAAATTTCTCACAGGTTTGCCTCAAAAATGTCGCCTCTCGGTTAACTTTTTGAAGGAAAACGAACTACTCGACCAAGCAAAAAGTTAAACAGATTAAACAAACTGGACGCCAAGCTGAACAATAATGCGTGACAAAGATCTCCATGTAAACGGATGTCTAACTCACTAAGAATTGACAATATGAATAAATTAACGGGAACCATTCTTTTGAGTCTTTCGGGTCAAGATTTGCTCATTACGCTCACAAAACAAATTTTAGCTGAAGTTACAAAATTGGTTCGTCCACATTTTTAAAGTGATGCCTTGGAGAGAAAAAAATGAATCCCCTATTTTTAAATCTGTTTATTGGACATTTAATAAGAAAGAGGCTTGGGCAGAGATCTTTAAAGGAATCTAAAACAAACATTCTCTCATTGCACTATATCAAAGGAAATAAGGCCGACATCAACGTTTTAACACCGGTCACGTGATCTGTGCCGTTTTCTATTTAACACGAATGGTTTTGTAGTGGAGAAATAAAGGTCTGTTGTGCCTCTAAAAGTCAGTAACTTCAAGCGATAAGTTTTGGGGAAGACAAGAGGCGAGCTCGGGACTCTGCTTGAAACAGAGCAGGTCGAATTTGCATACATACATAATTGACCACTGCCCATAGGGGCTTTTCAGGGCCGATGAAACACAATCAACGAAACGACAGAACAGAACAACAGCAACTGTTGAGAATCCCAACTGGCCGGAGGCTAACCAGTTGGCTATTTACAAGAGTAGCGGAGAAGTTGAACCACGAAAAACAAATTAAAAGAGTGCTCAGAACGGGTCTTGAATCCTGGGTCCTGAACTCTCCATCTCAAGGCAAGCGTCCTAATCACTGGGCCACACTGCCTCCTCAAACAAACAGTGGCCGATCCCCTTGCCTTACAAGAAAGACACAACGACTAGATTGGAAAACTGACTGAAATGCGTCCTTAATTTAAAACAGGAATAAAGGAAACTACCAAGAAATAGTCGAAGACCAGTTGCCTAGCTTTGAGCTGTAAAGGACACCAAACAGAGTAAGGAAACAAAAGAAACTGGATTGCTGGAGAGTGCTTTCCCGCGCTTAGGAAGTAGCGCCTGTCGTACTTGATTCAAGATCTGATTGGTGCATTTCATTATTTGCGCATCTAAAAATGAATGACGCGAGACATCAATTGGGGCGTGGCTTTGGTAGGTAGGTAGGTAGGTAGGTAGGTAGGTAGGTAGGTAAGGTACACCTTAGTTAACGTCGGTAATTCCTTTACCCTCCAGAGGGTATTCTCCCAGGAAGCCGACGGTGGCTTCGCGATATCTGTGATTACATTGTCAAGTCTTGACGAAACAAAACCATATTTAGCGATAAAGAGAGCGAGTAAATGAAACAAGACAATAATACAGAGGTGACCCTTCTCAAAAGCCTCCCATATTAAACAGGAGGTTTTCTGTGGTCCCCTCGATAGAAGTTAGGGAAAGGCATGTCAATATTGCAACAACGCAAACTATGATTGACTAATTGAGTGATCCGACTGATTCATTGAAACAACAGCTACGATTATAATATCAAAAGTGTATTTACAGACAAGACAATGTAATGTTCACATCGTTGATTATATTTTCAGTCGCTAATTAGCTATAATGATATCATTGTTTGAAGTTCACTAAATCGAGAATCTGCGCGAACTGGAAAATGAGACGCTCGCGAAGTTTGGTGAAGACCAAGAAGTCGACCCTTATTTTTCATATATATAATTCCACTAAAACTCTTCCCTTGCGTATGATGCCCGCAGTAAAGTGTACCAACTTTTTTCGACAAAAAAATGAAATTGACGTCGACCTACTTAGACACAAGAGAAGTGTTATTTAAATTCTTGCTGATATGCCTCGACCTGGCAAGTTCTCCAATCAATATGACAGACGACTCAAATATATAAATTCTATCAGTGCCATAGTCGTAGCTGGAATCACAGTATCAAGCGGTGTAAGTCGATGGCTGTGAAGTTATGGGAGGAATGGGTTCAGTGGCCCGCAATGGTCTGATTACGGGAGACGAGCGGGTTAGTAGGTCACTCATGACTCGTCCCGCGGGACGCGTACTATCTAGGGGCTGCAAACAAGCTGTGGACGGTGTCTTCTCCACACGGCGAGACAGCTGAAGAATATGATAACAACAAAATATAAATCAAACACAAATAAAATAAACACATTTCCATTTCTTTTTTCACTGACCGTGGCAAATGAGTACGAGTGCAAACTATTTGTGGCATAGAGCAATATTTCCACAACCTGAAAGCATTTAGTCCTGTTCCGGGACTCCCTCTTACCCCGCCTTGAAAATGGGCCTGGAACCCAGGCCGCATTAAATCTTTCTTTCCTTACAAGGACAGACTTGGGGCCGTGGCCAAATGGCTAAGGTTTTATGTAGAGCTGCGTGTTGAGACTGCAATTATTTTTATATCGGAAAAACTAAACGACGATTGTATGACAGAAAAACTGAGCATTATTCCTAGGATATAAAGTTAGATAAAAAGTTAAACGAAATTGAATCACAAGCTGGACTATTTGTTTCTTTGCATACCAGTTTGTGTTGATAACGCAATAATGAAGCAATAATGTTCCTCTTAAATTCATACATACAGTTTATATGCACAGTCAAACATCGATTATTCGGACGTAAATTGTCACGATTTTTTTTTCTGCTCAAGATTTGTTCGTGAATATTAATTAATAAGAATGAAAAATGCTTCTTAAAAGCGTGTGTCACCTTGCTTTTATTGTTGCTAGTTAAAAGCACTTTCCTTCTGAAACTCATTGTTAGAGGTAAAGTACTGCAGATAATATGAAATTCTGACTCCGAGCTGTTTTGTCGCTTAGTGATATCCTATGCTATATTAACTAGTTCAGCCTTTACATCGATTTATTGCGATCTTCTCTCAGTCGGTACATTTATGGGATCGGGGTTTTTTATCCTCGTTTGGTCACGAGGCATAATTTAGATGTTCTCTTCCTGACACTGCGAATCACACAGTAATTTTCATGTAAGATTTTTTTGTCGGAGTTTCAAGGTTCCCTTTATTTACATATCCAGTCTGGCATCTAATGCAATATGATTGGCTCATTCCGAGCATCCGCCTGTAAGTAATACAGGACTCTCTCTTAAGACTCTCTCTTTTCCCGCCCGGCGTTCCAGGCCCATTTTCAGGGCGGGGTAAGAGGGAGTCCCGGAACAGGACTAGAAAGCATTCTGATTGCATTAAAAATGGGACAGGAGAAAACAAGATACCAGCAATGGAGCGCATGACTTGCAAACTGTCCTAACAGATGAATGTGGACGGCTTCAAACAGATGAAAAAGGAGTCGATCGTCTCTTTACCTGTCTTGGGCCTCGTCGGACAACCTTCCCCTCTCGCACCAACACACCAGCAGATATATCCATCGCATCTACCTGGGATAGAAGATAACCGTTTACCCTTCTTGTTCTTTATTTTGGAACCTACACCTCCTCAATATGAGAATAAGAGCTGGAGGACCCAGCAGTGACAACTGCGTATAAGATATGCAATTTTCTTCCTTGTTCGAAGTTACTTTAAAAATTATTTTACTCAAGTCGCTTGCGGAGAAATTCAACTTAAGATCTAGGAAAATAGAAAATCAGTTTCTGGGAAATAGCAAAACAATCCAAACGTTAACCAATGATTGCCACCAACCATCAGAATAATAAGTATTTAAAGGGACTGGTCAAAAAGTATAGGGGGGGGGGGGGGGTCGGCCGGAGCAATTGGAAATGTGGCATAACAAAACTTAAGTCTCTAGAAAACGATTTGGAATCAGTACTTGAACTAAAAACACTGTTTGCCCTTGTTTGTAGTTTCAAAGTGTGTAACAATAAAAGAACAGAGTCGAGTTTCAAAGGAACAATTGGCACTTTCTTGTTCAACGCAAAGAAAAACGCAGATTATTGTCCACAACCTAGTTGTTTCGTTCGTGCAGAGTTTGAAACTAGCGTATCAGTTCCTCATTCCTCCTTTAGAGCACATCGAAAGCACAAGTATAACATACTCACCAAAGGAGGTGGTAGCGGTGTTATGTGGCCAGCATCTTCGATTAGATACGAGTTATTTACCGCGTTGATGTCAAAATCATGTCTCTGATTATTACTTTTTGATGGTTTCCAGTCCCTCAATGAATCACCTTTTTGCGATGTCGGAACCAGTTTTTTAGTTTTCGCACGAGCACGTATTGCCTGTCCATCACTCTCATCATCCACAACTGAAAACTTAGTGCGTACTCTGCGGAGTGGAAAGGGATAGCAACTAATTGATCTAGCATGCAGTGCTTTTGTTGCTAGCGATTGTTTTATGAGCCACAATGTTGGGGTTGAGATAGGGCGACGGGGCATGGCGAAAGAAAATTTTACCACAATTGTTTGTAATCTCGCAATCTGATTGGCTAATTTGCCGTCGTCGATAAGAGTCTAGACAACGCTGCTCGCGTCAAGCTCGCGTCAATTTGTTACGCAATGTAATAGCCAATCAGGAACGCTCATTTTGGGAAATAAACCAATCACATTGCGAGAAAGTTATAGACAACGCTTGCTCTTTCTTTGTGTCATGATTTTGGTCACGCTCTAATATCGTTGTCGATAAGAGTGAACCACTTTCGATTTGTTAAATGGGCACGGCCTGGTGGAAAAGCCTGTTGACACGAGAGCCCCGACCAGTGATTAAAAACACGCCGACTACCACAGCAAGGGCGGAGGTATCACGTTTTAAAGTGGCCTGATGGAATTAACCCTTCACCACAACACGGGAATAGCGACAATGATGACAAGTTAAGGCCAACGACTCTTAGGGCGTAGGGCAAACGGCGAATCTTAGTCGCGTCGAATTTATTAAAAATAGGTTCCACAAAGAGTCGACCTCATTTCAGCGTGGTAGCAAACGTCGAACCTCTGTCGACCCAATTGCACAAGTTTCACTTCATTAGAACACCGGAATAAGCAAGTGTCCCCATGCTATTGACTCGATGCGTGGCTAGTTACTGCTAGGACTCGTTCGCGAAATGCCGATATACAGTGCTCGTCGTGCCTTTCTTTGGTAAGTAATTGCGAAAAATAGAAAGAGAATACTCGCATTAAATACAGCTCTGAGAACAGTGTATCAGAAACGACAGCTGGAGCAATAGCTGTCGTCTCTGATACACTGGAGCAGCGGATTCATTTCCATCACGCTGTGCGAAGTCAGCAATGAGAACAATAACTTTCGAGGGCTCGCCATTCCCGGTCTCGAAATTGCCTTTGTACAGCGCATGCTTGTCAGGGGGGAGGGGGGGGGGATTAGCGTGTGGCAGATGGGGGAGTCGGTATATTTGTGACGTTTGCGCAGTCCATCACATTTGAATCAATTATTTTGTAACTTGCATGATTTATGAAATGAGTTCAGCGCGTGTTTACAACGGCGTTTGATGAAACGCCAAACCGCTGTCGCATTATCCGAATTGGCAAATCGAACCAATTAATTTGAGTCACACTCAATTGCGGCAAACGTCACACAATTCATGCACCTATTTCAAAATTAATAGGTTCGACGAATTAAGTTCGACCAGAAACCCATAAGGGTTGAAACGTGTAACGCGCGTTCACAGCTTCCGAATATTCAGTGCGAACTGATTGGTTGAATGTTTAAGTGCTAAGTACCATATTTGGAAACCCCTCGCTCTTGTTGTTCCAAATATGGTACTTAGCAAGTTGAATATTCAGAAGCTTGTTTCGCAGCACACAAGGGGCCGTTACACCAGGGGCACCCAACGTCAATTTTCGGAAAATATCTGTTCGGAAGGCGATTTGAGATCTAGATTTTTCGGAACATTTGTTGCAAAATTTCTTGCTTGCCTGCCTCTCCTAGGATTTTCGAACATCTGAAAAATGGTATAATTGCCCATTTTTAACGGATTTTTACCCTAAAAAGGTCACCTAGAATTTTCGGGACCCTTTTTTCTTGCTGAAATTTTCGAAAAGGTTAATTTTGATCCCTATAATTTTCGGATCACAAGACTTTCAGCTAGGAAATCCGAACAGATGAAAAATTTTTAGGGGTTAAAAATATGCCTATATCTACCGTTTAAATACTAAAATACGTTTAACAATGCTATGTTTAAGTGGTTTTGAACTACATTCTCGTTGGGTGCCCCTGGTTACACGTTTAAACCCTTATGGGTTTCTAGTTCGACTAAGATTTGACGTTTACCGGCCTTAAGAGTCCTCATGGGCCCGATGAGGATAAGTAAGTAAGTAGTAAGATTCGACGTTTGCCCCCGGCCTTAGTTTTCTCGAGAAACACTTACTAATTAACAAATTACCTGTGTGAAGGTAGTTTTTCGGGGGAAATCTTCATGACTGCTATTACATTTCCACGCTCATCATACACCACATCTTTGATGCCTGGTGGCCGGCCATACTGGGCCTGTAAGCAAAGACACACGACAAACAATAATCAATACAACAAAACGAGTAAATCTGCGCAATCGCAATTCGACAGGCGTCTAAAACCGAGCATCGTTCAGTCAATACGACAGTGAACAAGCTAGAGAGATTAGCACTGTCAATTTTACAAGACAAATGGGTCATTCTTTTTTATGTGAGCACATCAAAAAATGATGTCGAAAATAACATTGAAAAGCAGTTAACAAGCTAGAAAGCTAGGGAAAGTAGGGGTAATTTCTGACGTGGTAACCCGGTCGGTTTCTTTGATCTTGGCCTCTTTTTTCCGAGGGGGGAATTTGATCTTCCATACCCCAAGGGAGTAAATTCTTAGAGACACCGTATAATAATCACTTCATTTAAGTCAAGTATTAAGGCGAGCACGAGTGCTCTACTAATTGGGGAGACTACAAATCAACTGAAATCAGAAAAAATCAAATCAAATGTTGGGGTGCGTTCGATTGACCGTATTCCGGAATAGAAATACATGGAATATAAGCTAGAAATCCTTCGTTTTTACGGATATTCATTTTAAAATTGCCAAACACCTGCTAAATGCTATTTTGAACATAATTTTATTATCCTTGCTGCTTCGAAACTTGCCAAACATACCGTGTTAATCATCACTCCACGTATTTTTATTCCGGAATAAGGTCAATCAAACGCGTCCTTGGTTTTGGAGGAGAGGGAAAAACCGGAGTACCCGGCGAAAACTTCTCGGAGCAGAGTAGAGAAACAACAAACTCAACCCACATATGACGTCGAGTTTGGGAATCGAACCCGGGCCACATTGGTGGGAGGCGAGTGCTCTCATCATTGGGTCAGCCCTGCTCCCCACACACCCTCCATAGTGGAATGGCCCCCTATCAACTGAGCTATCCTGGTAAATCGCAAGTTCAAGTTTTATCCGGGCCCGCAAAAGGTGAAAGAAATGATGTGGGAATCCCAATTTTCAAAGTGTTTATTTCAAAAGCGAGTAATTCCATCTGAAGTTTAATGTTTAGTATTGCCTTTTGTCAGTTTAACTCTGATCTTACTAAAAACAACTAAATTTAGTAAATATAAGAACAATACTTTTAAGGTTCAAAAAACCTTCTTTTGAAGATCCAGAAAGGTGCTTTAAGTGTAAAGATACAGTTTACATTCATTTTTTTTTTACCGTTCCTGTTTATTTTCTTATTTATCTTTTAATACTTATTTTACCTGTGAATTAGAAAGCTGACTAGCACTCCAAGATCGAGAAGTATTGGTTATTGAAGACCACGGATAACTTCCAAACCTACTGTTTTCTGTCTTTCGCTGGTTATTTTGGGACCAAAACACCACAAATAAATGTTAATTCAATAAACAAGTCTATCATTTGGTATAAAGTTTATTTAATATAGTATATTCGAGAGTCAAGCCTGAAGGAGACTTTAAGGGTGGACGTTTTGGTTGTACCCGGCCATGCTCCGAGGTTTCTGATGCGGTAAAATATCACGTATATTTTGCGTGCAAATAAGAAAGAGCAATGAATCTATAGAAGGAAACGGCAAGAAAAGTTCCAAACCTTGCCCCAATTCATTGATTTCCACGACGAGTTTAACATAGGTCCCCCTTCACAGAAGAATTTTTAAAGATTTTTGACGTATATAATATTATACATATAGTTTACAACTTATTGTCTAAAATTAACTTTATCATGTTTAATCCCTGACAAAAAATTCATCACAGTAATAGGTGCAGTTTTTCCATAATGGGTCGGCCACCAAGAAAATTGATGGGCTTTGACCTCCGGGCATCTTCTTTTCTTTTTTACTAAATTTGCCAAATTTGGGCTCATTGTTTTAATTGTCCCTTCGACAAACCTCGTTGCCAGAGTCTCTCTTCTCTGCATCCATTGTCGTTGAGGACAATGGAGGCAGAGAATAGAGACCTTGGCAACGAGGTTGCCCTTTCACTTGTATACATGTAGGCCACACAGTTTGTCTTAGACAGTTTATATTCCTTCTTGAGTCTTAGCCTCTTTATTGTTTTTACGTCTTTCAGCTTTAAAGTTTTAATTGTACTTTTTTTTTGTTTGTTTGTTTGTTTCTGTGGCTTCGTTACATTCTTTGTTGATTTTATGTGATACTGAGTGATGTGCTCTTAGATGTGCAATTCAGCGACCTCCTAAGTTCTTTGCTAGGTCATGTAAGATACATCCAGAAATGCCTCTATTCCAATAGTCCATGTGTGAAGACGGAAGAAGGCTAAATTTGAGGTGACACATCTTAGAACACACAATTTGGTATGTATCAAAGAAATCAACTACAATGAGGCTCATTTTGCTTTCTCAAGCTGGTACTCAAACCCGCAAGAACACCGGCATACTGTATTTAGCAATGAGTTTTCCATTTTGTTTTTAATTCAAGGGAAAAGCAAATGATTATCATTTCGTCTCACACTGTACCTTCAGAATAGAAGTAGACGAGGACAACATTGTCAGCCCTGTGGTATTTACTGGGTCGTGTCTAACATCTTCCTGCAGCTGATGTTCGTGTTTGTTCAAAAGGGGGGAAACATCAACTCCAGAGAATGATGGCAGTTTCCCTTTGTGTGGTTTGAATGGTACACGCATCTTCTTTCTATCTTGGATCTAAAACAAAGATAACAAAGTAAAGTTTGAGAAAGTTGCTGGAAAAGCTACATTGTAGATGTTCAAGAAAGCTAAGAGGAAGTCTATTCACAACAGAGAGGTGCTACAATAACATATTAGATAGATCTGATCTTAGGCAGAGCAAAATCAGTACGTCTTTTAGAGGGTTTTGCAATATTGAACAAGAGTGACTTATGGAGTTTGAAGTCCTTTGCCAAAAGTACTTTTTATTACACATTCATCCTTGAATGAATATATGTACAGTTATTTACAAACTGGGAGGTCTGTATAGCAAAAAACCGTGACCAATGTCTTGAAAAAGCTGCCCTCAGCCTGCGGCCTAGACCAAGGTCACAGTCTTTCCCTATACAGACTGACCCTTAGCTGGTAAATAACTTACTTATTTTTTTCCTCTCTCTCTCTCCCTTCCTCTCTAAAATCAGTTTTGCACTTGATAGCAAATGCAGTAAGTGACTTACAAACTGAACGTTTCAAAGAGAAATATTTTTATTTGAATTCTATTTCCATGCCTCTTGTCTAATAAAAATCTGTTTTGAAACACTTACTTCTGTATCTAAACGGATTCGGTACATCAAAAAATGGAAATTTAAGGGCATTGCACAAGTTCACGCAACAAGGAGCTAGGATTCCGCCCAGGGTTGGTAGGCAGGATAGAAAAATTCTGCCCACTCCCACAGCCAATCAGAT
>NC_090896.1:22585942-22588442 GCF_036669925.1 Montipora capricornis
CAGAATTATGGAAACATAAAATTTGTCGATTGTGTTGCTTGCTTGATGGTATTCTGCGCGATGGAATGCACGCTGAAACACCAAAAATACTCTTATCAAAAGCATCAGAAGTTTCATCTTCACTGGGTAAATTGTGATCATTTCTCCAGTTTTTTTTTATTGTGTGTAAGATTATAGTTCTTGTTTCTCAAACACTTTCAACCTGCCATTTATTTCCTACTGTTTACTGTTTTCTGTTGAGCATGCACAATGGAACCTCACGTTTTCTGGGAAAATCGAAGTCTGTCTGGGCGCTCACCCATTGACCAAAACGCCCGAGGACTCTGGGTTGAGATTGCAAGGGTTGCTTTTGGGCGTTTTCTGAATTTTTAATTTTGTTGGAAACTAAATGGTCAAATTATACCGTGATAACATCTTGGTTGGCTGAAGTATATTCTTTCCACATAGATTATAGGTCCTTCATCATGTTACATTTTTAGTTATATTAGGTTGATTAAGCAACAGAATGAGAACCTAAGTTCACGACGGGAGAGCACACGGAATAGTCTGGATTCTTCTCCAATCTGAGCTAATATGGACATTTCTCTGCACACTGTCATGATCAACTGATATTCCCATTTTGTTGCTAAATCAGCCTAATACCTCTGTTGGTCATATGGAAGATAACAATAGACTGGAAAGGATGCATAAGAGAACACTGACTTGTATTCAACCATTTTTTAAAGACAATACTCAAATTGTCTGGAGAGCACAAGTGTTAGTAATATTTTTACAAATACAACCACACTGTTGAGTTTAAAGAAACATCGAAACATATTCCTTAAACTCAAAAATGTGGTTGTATTTTTAAAAATATTAGTACTACTCAAATTGCTTTAACAAGGGTTTAGTTATTTACCGGTACTATTTAGCAAGAACAGATGATTAGCAGTTCATGCTAGAGGACTAATAAGCCTCCTGTAAAACCAAGAGTAATAATTATTATAGTGGGGGGGGGGGGGGGGGGGTAAAACCAGTAACCTATACATTCAGATGTCTTACCTATGTAGAACTCAGTGAGCTAATCAGGAGACTTTTGGACTTTTCTTAATTTAAGCATGCTTGTCATTAAGGGAAACAAATCATCATTTCATTGATCCCGTGAACTTAGAACATCACACTAATTTTCCATTGTACAGTAAAGAAGGTAGTCATGTCAGGGTTCAAATTTGACATGCAACACAATCAACTAGAATCTCAACACTCTGAAATGTTACTTGAAGAGTGGAATTTCATTTAAGCTCTTTCTTGCTGTCTTTTTAAGTTTTTAGAGGGCTGCCTCTGTTGCTTTAAAAGCCATGATTTTTTTCCTTAACATTGTGAAAAATCAAGCTTAAACCTTCACTGAACACTCCAGAGATCGAAAGAGAAAAGGAAAAGACAACTAATTAAGAGAAGCATTGCCATCTTTATTATAATCATATCATCATCATCACCATTATCAGAAGCAGCAGCAGAGGCAGCAGTCTGCATTTGGCACCAAATGCATAAATTTGCACCAAACGAAGAAGCCTTTAATTTACTTTAGGAAGTTAGTTATCATTTCTTTAAAAGTTTGCATCAACGCAAAATAAAGACCATAAGAAACTGCGGTTAATCCGTATAAATTTGCTAACGGTATTGTAATTACCGGTATTAATTATACATGTACATGTCAAGGACTGCACAATTTAATTTATCAATTTGTCATATAACATCCTTCAATCCCACATAAAACACCTCTGGGTAGTTTTCCGCAATGTTGAATGGCAAAAGCTCCTCTTCCTGACAGTAACCATAAATATATTGAAAATCCAACAAGTTTTTACGGACATGGATGTCTCCGCTTAGCATCAAGCATATGCGTTATGGAAATCTGAAGATTACATTCACTTCGAAGCAGTCATTCTGGAGGACTGTTTTCTACCATATTTAAAATTGGTCGCAAAGTGAGCGAACATTTCTTCTTTCTTCTAGCGATTCCTCAGATTGTACGTGAAAGAACGGTTCCAATTATGTAGATGAAAGGTGGAGTTAAAGCACTGGATGAGGTCGATAAGCAAGTTTCACGCGTACAACAGAAGAAATGCGCTTTGGACGTTAATAGACACTGTTCGTCTTGACTATCTTGACAAAGTGCACTCCCCCAGCCATTGATATGATCATAAGTCCAACCAGCATCAACACAATAATGAGCTGCGCCATTGTTTGTAAGGTGGTTATGCGTTAACAACATAGCGTGATACACGTGACAAATGACGTCATCCGGGGTCAAACTAATCCAACGTCATGCAAAAATTGGGTAACTACTTTGTGTTGGTGTAGTCACTCATATAGTGGTCCCAGGTGCACCAAAAAAATAACAGATTCCCATTTTTGGATATTTTAGGGTATTTTGAAGAATACCAATAAAAATACCAAATTTGGCAAAGTGAGACAAGTCCCAACCAGGGAATTCCCAACCAAGTTCCCTGATTGGGAC
>NC_090896.1:22595942-22598442 GCF_036669925.1 Montipora capricornis
TACTTTAAAATATCAAGAGGGGTACGGCAAGGCTGTCCGCTTAGCCCATACTTATTTATTCTTTCTGTCGAATTGTTAGCACTGAAACTCCGTTATATATATTCCAGAGTGCAAAGGTATCTCTCTTCCAAACTCTAAAGAAGTGAAGCTATCTCAATTTGCCGATGACACAACACTCATTTTACGTGATATAGATTCCCTTAAGGCTTCTTTGCATTGTATTAACATCTTCGGTGAAATATCAGGTCTTAAATTAAATGCGACAAAGACACAAGCTATGTGGATTGGATAGAAGAAAGAGTGCAAGAATAAGATATTGAATTTCACACCGATAAGAGAACCTATAAAAATCCTTGGTACATATATATCATACGATCAACAAAAAACTAAGGGGGCCAATTTTTTTAGCAGAATTCAAAAAATAAAGACGAAACTGAATATGTGGCAGACGCCTGACCTTTCTCTTTATGGCCGAACGCTCTTAGCGAAAACAATAGGAGTATCTCAGTTGATATACACTGCTTCGATGCTTACGGTCCCTGAAAGTGTTATTCAAAAAACGCAAGCTGAACTCTTTGCTTTCCTGTGGAGAAATAAGAAAGACAAAATTAAGAGAAAAGTGATTTATCAACCTCTTGTAGATGGAGGATTAAATTATTGTATTAACTTCAGAACTATGTCAAAGTCCCTTCGTCTGAGCTGGATTGGCAGACTGCTAGATGGCAGCGACGCTAACTGGAAGGCAATTCCAAATTACTATTTTAATAGACATGGTGGCCTAACCTTTTTACTAAATTGTAACTACGATACAAAATGCATCGATTCAAGCTTGCCCCTGTTCTATAAAGAAATGCTAAAATACTTTCAGGAGCTTGTAATGTGTATGACCTTGACCAGCGAGGGAAATTTGTCCTGTGGAATAATAGGGAAATAAAGATTGAGGGGAAAACATTGTTTTGGAAAACATGGTTTGAAAAAGGAATCTTTTTGGTGCAAGATTTGGTGCAAGACGGAAAGTTCTTGTCTCTCCAAGAATTTCAGGATAAATTTGATTTAGAAATTAATTTTCTTCAATATTTTCAAATGGTTGCTGCTATTCCCAGCGAGATTAAATGTAGTGCATATAAAACGCAAATTACGCCTGATGATCTCTTCAAAATGGAGGATATACTTCAGTTAACTAAAAACCCTTCGCTCTCCTTGGCCAAAATGAGGTGCAAACATTATTACAAACTTTTTAATGAAAACTGTATCATTGTGCCTACTGGTGTGAAAGCTTGGGAACAACTCTTCCCTGATTCGTTTGTTTCCTGGAAAGCAAACTTTCAAAAGATATATAAAATAACTAAAGATAATAAACTAAGACAATTCTTATTTAAGCTCCTGCATAGGATAACTGGTTACTAAGCGAGAAGTGAAAAGATTTAAAATTACAGTCGATGATCAATGCTCTCTATGCTGAAGTCAAGAATCTATACTTCATACATTTTTGGACTGTTCTATATACTACGTCCTCATTCTACAACGATATTGTGAAATGGTTCAATAACGTGAGCAACTTAAAACTTACTCCCCCGAATGAACAGATTCTATTCCATATAAAGGAGGAAAAATGCAAACTGACGAACGCCCAAGAACGCAGACTAGATATTCTCCTTCTATACACCAAATATTATTTATACACTTGTAAATCACTTTGTAAGACGCCCAACTTTGTAGAACTACAGAGGAAAATTGAATGGCAATGGAAACTTGAAAACTGCTCTTCTTCTTTATGACACTTTATATTTTTATAGTGCATTTAAAATATGTTATTAAAAAGTATTATAAAGTTATATTAATTGTAAAATATAAATGAGTATTGAAATTAATGGTTGTGTTTTTTAAGATTCATCCAGTTTATAATTTATATACTGGGTGCGATAATGGTTTAATTGTCTGTATAAATAAAAAAAACCTTATCATGGTTATAAAACAAAAATGGTTATTTACACTGCACAGTTTAAAAAATGGTGATAAAAAACAAAAAACATATTACTTTCATCGTTTTCTCTATGAGAGCTTTAATGGTATAACAGATCCTAAAAAAGTCATCGATAATATAAATAATAAAAAAGAAGATAATTGTACAAATAATTTACAACTTATTACACAACAAGAAAATTGTGTGAAATCAGCTAAAAACAGAGATTACAAATTCACAGCTAAAAATCACCAAAATTAAAAATGTGTAAAAGCAACTAATATGAATACTAATGAAATATTATATTTTAACAGTTTACGCGGTTGACAAAAATATGAATATAAATCCTGGTTTAGTCAAAATGGTTTGTGAAGGATTAAATAATCCTAAAACAGCTAATTCTATAAAAGGATAATCAAAGTTACATATTTCAATATATTAATAAAGATGATATGCCCGATAATTTTTTAAAGTCTGATTGGTTAGGTAAAAAGAGAACTAGATTTTTAACTGATAAAGAAAAGCTATTAAACAAAA
>NC_090896.1:22608442-22650942 GCF_036669925.1 Montipora capricornis
TCAGTTTCAACGCTTGAGCGAATTTGTGATCATTTCGAATCTAATTAAGCACGCAAGAGTTTCAAGGGATTCCATTTTGAATATACCCGCTTGTATGACAATGTTTTATTGTTAGTATTAGAGGTTTAGAAGTGCAGTATTATAATTCTGAAGAATCCGGTGAACATTGGCCTTCTACAACGGAAACACCATACTGGATTTATACTAGTCCGACATACTCGCCATTTTGGTTTTGTGAATAAAAAAAAACCAAATTATAATTTCGTTGAAAGAAACCGGCTCGTGTTGGAAAACCAATTTGCGCATACAGCTCTTAGTGAAATAAGGTGGCTCTTTGCCAATATTCCACAACTGATGCTTTGCATTTCTGCATATTTTGTAATTACGCCAAAATTACGCCATACCAAGAGGCTACAGGTAGCCTACACTTTGTTCGAAGGATTTTTAGCCGACTTCCTTTTAGTTCACAGTATGTCCGTGGGTTTTTTTGTTACAATACCTTGGTAAATATCCAGTTTCAATTCTGTAGTCTGAAGACCACAGTGTACATTCCGTGACCCAATGATAGGGTTAAGTGTGATCGTGGATATTTGTTTTCATTTAAAACTCTTGTTAACCACATTGATTCTAATCAAAACCAGAAAACAGATGCTTTGCAAGTCTCTAAGATGATATTTAAAAATATTTAATACTTTTCCTTAACAATACTGGGAAAAATATAAATTAGGATATCTGTTTTACAGTCATACAATAACCCCATATTGCATTGCGTACAACAAAAACACTAAAACTTGTTTGCGGTCACGCACACAATTCTTTAATACATGTTTCCGTAGTCTTCTGTGGTTTAATGGTCATTGTGATTGCCTCTAAAGGAAGAGAGAAATGAAAAGACACCTGCCCGAAGAGGCTGTTGAAACAAGAAACACCCCCTAATGAGACACTTTTCACTACATTTGGGGAAATGGGTCCACAACCAATCAAAATTCAGTACCCTACAGCTGGTAGCTCATGTCTTCTGATAAAAACAAATGCAAGTAAAATATTTGCTAGTTCAATGGCAGAGAAAAGAGTTGGTGAAAATTGTCGCAATGTCAGTTTGGAAATCTAGGAAAGCAAAGCCATGCTGCGTCAGAGAGTACTTTCAGGCCCTCCAAACGGAATGAATGTTTGGTAGTTGTCTTTGCTGAAATTTGCTTTCATGTTGGGCTTCCCATAGTGCAAGATACAAAATACTCTGACCATGTGGCAGAAAAATTCTAAACTTGGGTCAGTTATACCAGTTTGTGAAGGGCCCCACTGTGGAAAGAACTTGTACTCTGATCAAAAGTAGTAAACAAAACCTTGAAATACCTGAGAAAGCAAGTCCATCCTGGCAGAAATCTGAAATGGTTGATTCTCCAGCAAGCAAAACATTGTTGAGAGAGGTTTCTCCCCTGAAATCAAGAAAGTCTTCCCCTTTGGTGGAGAAAACATTGATCAGTCAGTGTCGGTAGAGGATGAAATGCACCAATGACTCTTCATAGATAATCTGCTGAATGATGGATGGGGTTAAAAGCTTGTATCGTTATCCATCCGGAAACGTAATTGTACGAATTCCTTGAGAGTCGCAAACAAAAGCATTGGTCAAGAATATAGCCACTAAGTGTAAAACATGTCACTGAAGGAAGATGACACTTTGCCCGAATTAAAGCAGGCAATCTAAAATTTGTTATCCACGGAATTTTGGGAGTATTTAAAGTCTGGTTCCGATTTTAGAAATCTTAGTGAGCTTGCTGGTTTCTCAAATAATTATTTATGGAACAAGTGTGAATTTATTGACTGGTTTGGTTACACTGCGCTAGGTGCGAGTGGACTTACAGATGACTAAGTGCTTAGGTTGGCCAGATATAAAAAAATAAATTTATTTATTGATATGTACCGCACTCGATATCATCCAAACAACATTTGCTAACTTTAAGTGAAGGAGCTGTTAACCCCATCGATTTTTCTTGTGCCAACTGTGATCATAAATGACACTTTGAAGCGGACACACAACTAGTGTGGTTGAAGGTTTCCCTGTCATAGTTTCTTTTACACCAACATTAATATTTTGAAATATCAAGCTTTTACCAAATCCTGTTGATAGCACAGCCAGCAGATCTTTTCCAGATAACAGAGGAATAAATATAATAATTATTGCATCTTTTAGCTGCATACGCAATTTGCGAGACATTCCGAGTTCTGATAAATAATGAAGAGCTTTTTTTAAACTGCGAATCAAAGTTTTCAACAATATACACCATTTTCCTCCTTCCCGCAATTAGTGAAAATAAATATTGAAAGATTGACAGGCAGTGGTCAAAGTTGCACCAATCAGAAACTCCGTTATGAGCGAACAGAGTTTGTCTGAAAGAACAATGGCTTCAGACAGGCGTATATATTTTTTTCTTTCCCCTTCGCCCTCACCTCTCTCGCTCTCGCCTCTCCCCAAACTCCCTCTGCTCCAGAAATTCAAGAAGGCAGCCAAAATTACATGCTGAGCCCGTGACCACTAAAATAATTGCCTGCATTGCAGGCTAGACAAATCCCAAAACACGTCTAGGGGTAGCAATGCGTATCTTATTTACTTGAATATATTAGGCCATGGCGCTTCTTTAATTTATCAGGGCTCAAATGTGGGGCTTATTTCAAGGGTGGTGCCTATTTTAGGGCAGCGCTTACTTAAAAATTAGATGCCACACAGGAATATTTTTTATCATTTTAACAATTCATTTTCTATCTGTACGGAAATTGACAGAAATGTCTTTCAATTGTCACCATTTGACTCTGACAAGCTGTGAAATACAATCACTTTGAACTGAAGAACATCAGGTTTTGTTGTAAATAAATTTCCCATGCTATGTTAATTAGAGTCAGTTACTTTTTAGTGTTTTTTTTAATTTGACAAAATTCCTTGAATAAGTGCCACATTGGGGATGCAGTGCTTATTCAGGGGCGGTGCTTAGTTGCTTTTTTGTCCCAAATGGGGTGGTTATTCGAGGGGGGCACTTGTTCGGGGTGCCAGGCACTTACTAGTAAATACAGTATGTCAACTACGGATTGCAGACTGCCTACTCAGACTAGGGAGGCACACAGTCAGAGTACTATGTATTGAATAATTTCCACTGTGGACTGAGTATAAAAATAATGATAACTTGACTATCTATGCTACGCTAAAAATAAAACAAGTCACACCATTTATAATCAAGTTGCCAACAATTAGCATCAATTTGTTTGCTGACCAAAGCAACTTCCTCGCAATTTATGTCACTTCTCTTGTTGTGCAATTCATGTATTCAAGGCCCGCGCATCGAATGTCAAGCTCGATAATTTCAATTCAAGATGCTTGTTTTATAAATCAAGAAGGGAGAGAATAGCTTTTGATCAATTCTATTTTCGAGGGGGACTGAACACCTGTGGCAAAATGATTAAACGCGAGCAAATCTGAGCGAGACAGTGGCCGCTGAAAGTATCGAGGATCTTGGTCTACAGGCGAATCTTTCACTCAGCCCAAGCACAGGAATACTCGTTCCTCGCATGTCGCTATAACTTCACCCAGTTCCCGAAGTTGTGAAGAGTAACTCGCTCAGAGACCCAATTGCGAATGAACAGCAAAATGAAGCACATCTACAACAAGCAGTTTGAGTAACCAATATAATCCACCAGAAAATTATGGCTACAAAAACTGACAACAGGAGACATTAGGGAGTTTAAGAAACCAAGAAGGCTATGGCGACGAAAACGTTACTTCAAACTATTAGCTTGAGCTATCCTAAGTGCTAAGTGTTTCAAGGCGTTTCCATCTTGTTTACGTTGTATAAGATAGGCGAAGTATTCGATAACCAGAATCGTACGAATGGATTTGAAAAAAAGAGAAAGAACAAAAGATTCACTGTTTGTTGTCCATGTTGTCGTCAAAACCCGAAAATTGGTCATTTTACGTTGTTGTTTTGATGAGTACGAGAGAGTCTGCCTTACAAAAATGCATGCTGCACGTGCAGCATGATAATTTCTTCCTCTTTTAGGGCCTGTTTAATTTATAAGAGGCGAGCCAGCCCCGTTAGACAGGCTGGCCCGGTAAAAGGGATGAAGTGTTTATATGGACGATTTCAGCCAGGTTTACCGGGATGAATTTTAGGAATTTGTTTATGTGTCTTGTAACTGTCAAAGTCACGCATGGGGTACCTGGTGAATTTTCTTGCTTTGACTTTCGAAACGAAAGGTTCATTTTAGCACTAGCAAGTACGGAATGGCATTTTAAAACAAAAGATGCAAAAATAATCCTGTGATTATGCAAATCCGACTACATTTTCAAGGCAATCCACACGTCATGAGAATTTTTCATCCCAGCAAACTGGGCTGGACCGTTTATATGAGAATTTTTCAGCCTGGCTTGCCGAGATCTCCGTAGCTCAGACCGGGATCTCGGCAAGTGGGCCAGCCCGCCTTCTGATATAAACAAACCGAAATTTTACTAAAAAAAAACAGGCATGAGCCGAGATCTTGGCAAAGGGGGCCAAGCCGGACTGGCCCGCCTCATATATTAAAACAGGTGATATTACTGTTTTTTGGTGTTGTCGTTGCCGTAGCAGGCGGCATTTCTTAAACTCCCTATTGGGACGATAAATGGGTTGCCCGCCATTACTGGTGCAGTTCCCCTTGAAAATAGAATTGATCAAAAGCTATTCTCTCCCTTCTTGATTTATAAAACAAGCATCTTGAATTGAAATTATCGAGCTTGACATTCGATGCGCGGGCCTTGAATACATGAATTGCACAACAAGAGAAGTGACAAATTGTGAGGAATTTGATTTGGTCAACAAACAAACTGATGCTAATTGTTGTCAACTTGAGTGTTAATTGTGCAAGTTGTTTTATTTTTTAGCGGACTTGATATTTTATCACGTATGGCGTAGCATAACTATCACTGTCTAGCTTCCAGAAACAGTCATACTGCCTTGAAAACCTGAAACTGTCTCTAGGGAAAATTTTATGAAAAATCTTACCTTACAGCAGAGTAAAGGTCCAAAGTGGCAATTTATCCAAGAAATAATGATCCATATGAAATGACCAGAATACACAGAAGATATGGTAGTGTTGCATTTATGGCAAAGGGCAAACTTCAGGCTAAAATTTGGATTTGACCAAAATTTAAAATCTTCTGATTTATCTTATCTAATTTTTTGCATGTCATATAAAGATACGCCATGAAATGGTATCAATGAGCACATGTATCCTAAGGACAAGCTGAGCTACCTGCCATTTGCCCTCTCACTTAAAGACAAATTATGACAATTAACCTCTCTGATATTCCACCTGTATTTGTATGTTTGCTATGTTCTTCTCCAATGAAAGCAAAAGTAAGGGGATATGCAAAGTCTAGCCTTGATTTGAGGTGTTGTCGCTTTATTTTGTCTGCTAGGTGATGCAAGCCTATCAAAAGTCAAGAGCTGACAGTCAGCTTGCCCCTCATGTGTTTCGCATGTGTCAGGACATCCTCAGATCAATGCACTACTCTTTAAAACGTCAATGTTGTGTGTTAGCAGGTGACAGTGCATCAGGGAAGACAGAGTGTTTAAAGCATATTCTATGGTACATTGTACATGCTACAACACTCACTAATGTCAGCCTAAAGCCAAAGTTCTCACAGGTAGAGTGTGTTAATTAAACATTTTCTGTGGGGCAGGTACAAAAGTCAGACTGGATCAACTTGTATTGCTCAGTTTGTATCGAGCAAAAAACGGTTTTCTTAACCTATTCGACATTTGCCGCAATTTCACCAAGGTTACCTTAAAGATTAGGGCGGGGACAATTTCTTGAAGACCTTTTTTTACGTCGATCCTAGGTGAGCGATCTGAGTTGATCCGGTCCAACTTTTCTACCTGTGTTTTTCTGTGTGCAATTTGTTTATTTTAATATCAGATTCTTTGTCCAGTACTTGCTACCCTTGATCTACTGGCACTCTTGTGGAGATATATGTCTGATCACCTATATTCATGCACAATTTGCACTTACATCTTAAAATTTAGAGCAAATTTGAGAACTAAAAATAACCAATTTCAACTACATGTAATTGTAAAATGGCCTTTCATTTAGGAATTAAGAGAAACCCTATTTGGAAGTACTTCACTAGTACTGTTTGATCATTAGATAACAGTTTGAACAACAAATGCCCCAGGCTAATAAAGCAGACCAGGCAGCTGAACATGCATTAATTTTGAGCACTCACATTCACAAATTAACCTAATTAGATGCATGCCCAATTTTGACATCCAACATTTGTGAAGTGTCCCTTTATTTGAGTCTAAGCCTAAGTGCTACATATTTCCAACAATTCCAACCATATTAGGTTAGGTTGCTGAGCAAACAACAGTAAAATGGCCTATTCTAGACATCCTCGAATTAGGTTTACTTGTGAAACACAAGTTGATGGAAAACTGTGTTTCCTTGATGTTTCAGTGGACATTTCAGGGTTTTCTTGTAAGACCTTGATTTATCCAAAAAAAGAACTTACACTGGGCTTCTTACAAATTTTCTGAGTTTTACTTCAAATATAAGATTGGTCTAATTCGTACGCTGGTTGGTAGAATTTTAAAATCAACAATACCCCCATTCGATCGGACAAAGATCCTCACTAACTCTCTTTAACCCTTCAATGTAATTCTTTTCCATATCATTTGATAGATAAGATAATTTAACAGTTTAACAGTTTCATGATGAATGATGACAGAGGCAGCCGAGAGTAGAGAACACCCACTCGCATTCTTGGTGCGCAGTTGCCTATGTTGAAGCCCATACGGGCGTATGGAAAACCCAGAAATCCGGAAACGGAACCTGAACCGGAATAGGAAAAAGAAGAAGAAAGGTCGATGATATCCAGTTGTCTTATTTCAGCTAAAAGAGTTTACACACTTTAAACTGCAAAATTGATTTTTACTGATATTGTCGCGTTAACATTGAGACTCCTCCTTGTCCCTTGGTGGCGTGGGAGCAAATTTGCTACTGAAGCCATGGATGAAAGGAGTCCACAAAGAAAAGTAAAAGACAAAAGAATTCTGAATCACCTTATTTATTGAAATAGAATATTAAGGTAAACAACTACGAACCTCACCTTCCAGATCTCACCGCACTGGAGATCTGGAAGAAACACGGGAAAGGTGAGCACTAATTAACCTGCATGGCAGGTGTTCGCGGGGGAAAGAGAAGGGAAAGGGAGAACCACGGGAGAACGAGGAGGGTGCAAGTGAAAGGACCCCCTAATTAATATGCATATACATAAGGCAGCTGCCAAATCACTAACTGTCAAATGGCATCCAATCAAAAACGTTCACAGGAAAATGCGCTACGCAGGAATGTTGTTTACCGCGCCATTATTTCGAAAACTCTCACGGCAGAGAGTAGTGTGAAACCAAAACACTGTCGCTCGAAAAAGGAGCAGTCTTTCAACGACGTGTGACGAGTTTGTGAAACGTGTTTACTGACGCAATATGTCGCAACAAAATCTTGTGTGAATTTGTTCAGACCATCACTGAAAAAGAAATCGTTTGGTATTGTATGCCACCCTGCAGAACGACTAACAAATGTGGCTGGAATCCATTTTTTAAAAAATATTTTGAAAATTCTTCAGAACTTGTTTGCAACGTGTGTGTAAGGAAAATTAAAAGCTGTTGCATAATCTCGAATTTCTATCCAAAACGTTTTGAATCAGATCAAAAAGTTTGCGGCCTTTTTTAAGATTGTTTACGTGAGAGCTCGAAAACAAAGTGACGTTGAATTCAACCGCAATGTTGGTGTTGATTGACACAAATTCAATTCTAGCTAGCAAATTACAATTTATACCATTAGAATCTGAGTGTAAAAATTCGAAAAAACAATAGCATCCTCCCCTTCTTCCACGCGCGCCCTCCTCGTTCTCCCGCCGATTTCCTTTCCCTTCTCCTTCCCCTTCAAATGCCTGCCACGCAGGTTAATTAGTGCTCACCTTTAATTTCCCACGTTTCTTCTCGATCTCCAGTGCAGCGAGATCTGGAAGGGGAGGTTCGTAGTTGTTTACCCCTAACATTTTATTCCAATAAATAAGGTGAATTTCTTTTGTCTTTTGTGGACTCCTTTCATCCATTGCTTCAGTTAAACAACTTTGCTCCCACACCACCAAGGGACAAGGAGAAGCCTCAATGTCAATCATTTTCGTAACTTGAGCCGTTTAAAACATGTCAAGTGATGCCAATGGTACAAACTTTGTAGTTACAACAATATCCTGAAAAAGGAAATTTGCAGTTTAAAGTGTGTAATATAACATTCACCTTTTTTAACTAAACTAAAACAACTGGATATCATTGACCTTTATTGTTCTCATTCCAGTTCCGGTTCTGGTTCCGGTTCCGGATTCCGGATTTCTAGGTTTTCCATATGCCCAGCCTATACCGTATAACCTAAGATCAGGCGCGCTACACAGTCTACCAAACCACTGAAACAAACTAAGAGAAGCCAGGACTTCTTTACCACCAATTAATATCATAATAATATTAGAATCGAACATTATTAGTTCCTAAATATTGGACTGTTTAATACAGTCACTCTGTAACAATCTGACTTTGAATGATACGACTGGATACCCAACCGCAAGCGAGTTCTAGCCTCCCACAAAGGTCGAACAATTTCACCAAGTTCCTAAAGTCTGCTATCTAGTATATACCGGTATGTTCACTAGTTTTCAAGCCACATAACCTAGTCTTAGAACTTCTCATTAAGACAATCAATTTCAAATGGATAAAGGGGAAAGTTACTGTTAATGTCTCCTGTACCACCTCTGCCAGTCTTCTTACTATTTCAGCCACCATTCCTAACTTTCCGATCCTTGCGAGCCCTCATTCAACTACATCAGTGGTTACCATTACCAAGGATACGAAATTGAAGGGCAAGTCATTCATGTGTGAATTTAAGTTCGATTCAAGAGTTGCAAGTTGAAGTCGAATGTGAAATACAGAATTTTCCACTTCAATGTCAAATTCACAACTTGGTCAATATGTCAAATTCTGATGTTGAATTTTGGCAGAGATATAACTCCATACTAATTACGGTTGACTACGATTCTAAATTAACTCTAACGGAATAAACTATACAGTTAAGGAAACAAGGAACATGCAGGAGTGAAACAAAAAGGAATTTTGTGACAGTTATACTGGCTAGCTTTTTGTAGTGGTATCAAGTGTTCTGCTAGAGAATGGATTATTTTTCTGGCAAAGCTCGCATATAGAAAGCTAAACTTCCGAAGACAGTGCTCTTTTTCTGAGGACGAGATGGAGAGACAAAGTTCATTCTGATTATTGTTCACATTCTTCATGTTAGACTTTTTTCTTTAAAAAATCTTTGCTGTCACCAGGTCCAGTTCATTCTGGAAGCTTTTGGAAATGCAGTCACTCATCACAACAGCAATTCCAGCCGATTTACATTGTACTGGGAGGTCTACTTTTCTCCTCAAGGCAAATTATCTGGAGGTAAGAAAAAATTGAATTGCTCTAGCTGTCCTTTTTAGTGATTGTCTTGTAAAAGAAATATATGGGATGTTGTGATCCAGGTAAGGTTAGTAAAATTTGTGCAGTCAATTATAACATTGTACTCATCTCAAGGAAAAATGTGTACCAATTTTCTCCTGCTATGAACTATCTTCTTTATTGATCATGAGTCATCTGCTTGGGAGGAAGACTTTGATGTCTTTCATGATATGTCTTCAATTTATACTGTCTTAATGATATTACTTTACTAATTTCAACACCTCAACATTACAATTGACTACCCTTCAACATTTTTAGTAACAGTAGTATATGTAGAGTGTTAATGTCATGTGATCCTTCATACAGTACATGTATTTATGTGGCTTACATGTAGTTCACACTGAAAGGTCAAATTGTACTCCTGTACAAAGCACTCACTTTTTTTCTCGAGTTTGCTAAACCATGATTGATTGCATGATACTTCTCTTAGGGCGAAGTTGTTTGAGGTCATATTAGAGCTTATCAAGATTACCACCATGGCAGCTTCTAAAGCCGTGTTCACACTTAACGTTAATATAATTATGATCAACGGAAGTATAATTCAGGCTATCACACTCCATTTAATTTTATTCAATTATAATTCTGTTCACATCTACAAAAATTCAAATACATGCAATAGGGTAACATCACAGTGTGAGACAAAATGGCGCTGTATCGCGTGGCTGCCACAATCATCATCACCATGCTTGAGGTGATGAGAGAGCCAAGGATAGCTTCTGAGAACAGAAGATGACAAATCCAAATCTTTGCTCCATAAAGCGATTAGAAGTTTCGTCTGCTCATACCACCACGTGTTTGCCATTCTGTTCAATTACGCACTGTAATTACTTCAAACAACCCCCTTGAGGTTGTTTGAAGTAATTATAATCCAGTTATATTCCATAAGGTCGCAATATTAGCAAGTATGATAAATACTGTAAGAAACAGACAACTTTTTTAAAAGACATGTTTCGGCATGCTTATGCCATCATCAGTTTAATGAGTTCCTAAGTGTGAACAGTACGGTTGTGAGTGCTGGCGAATGACCAAAACAGATGAGAAAAAGCTGGATGCATTCTTACATAAGAGCCTTCGTCGGATGTTTAAGATCTACTGGCCAATGCAGTTAACAAACGAGGAGATTAGAGCAAGAGCAGGATTGGAGACAATAAGTAAGCAAGTGGCAAGGAGGAGATGGACGTGGTTGGGCCATGTCCTCAGAATGGACCATTGCTCACATCCACGAATTGCTCTAACATGGGTGCCTGAAGGCAAACAGAAAAGGGGTAGACCGTGTGAGACTTGGAGAAGGACTATCTAAAGAGAGATGAAAGAGAACAGTTTAGGAACATGGGCAGCAGCAGCATCAGCTGCGGAGGACAGAACAGCCTGGAGGCAGAGAGCCTACAGCCCAATTCTCCACTTGGAGAACGGATAAATGATGATGAAGTGTGAACAGTTATAAAGTCTATGGGTAGATGAAAAAATTATTACGTGACGTAATACAAAAGCAGGTACATTATTTTACAGCGTGACACCAAACATCAAGGTGTAAACTAAAATGAGAAAAGTGTTGTAATGCTGCAATTGTTTGTTAAGGTCCGGTTTGATCTTATTTATATAAAAAGCTTCTTTGAGTTTTAAATCAATTGAGTTGCTGGCAGAATCCAGAATACTAAAGCACGAAGGGGAGTATTTGTTCTTACATAAAGGAGATGTGTCAAAATACTTAAAAATATGCGAGTTTTTATTAGTTTCCGTGTGTTCCTTTATCCTGGTAGAAAAGTGCCAACTAGTTTCGCCAATATACAATGGGAATTACAACACGCACAAGAAAATTGGTAAACTACCATGGAATTTAGAGCAACAGGAGTATGATCTTTAACACTAAATATGTTTTTAATTTTGAATGAAGTGAAAACTAATTTGATAGTTAGGTCAGATTTGCTAAAGCGCTTTAGTAAGCTGTCGGAGTTTAAGTTTCGCTATTTTTGGAATAATGGCCGACAAAAGGGAGTTTAAAATAACGTGACTGTATTATATATTGTCATGATTAGTGTTCCAGCTTTTTTGAGAAAAAGACCCGTCAAGATACCACTTGAAAGTTCTGTCAATAATGTGCGAGGGAAATGAATTACAAGGTTACAAAAACGGTTTTGTAGTGTGTGCCTCAGTCAGCTGGGGGCACACAGTTTTCCATAAGATCTAAACTCTTTCTCATGATAGCTTTTTAAGTTTACTCTCAATCTGGAAGTTTAAATTAACGTAAAGGACCCAACCTGACAAACAACCAACATAAAGCTTTCATGATCAATTATTTCTTTAGCTTATAAACTACTTGTTCATATCAACACCTACTCAACTTCAATAGGCTAGGTCTAGTGATGGACTGGTTTGCTCTGTATAGAGTCCTGTAGATCTAAAAAATCCAATGGTCAACTATAGGCAGGTACAAAAGTCAGACAGGATCAACTTGGATCGCTCACCTCGGATCGACATAAAAGAAGGAAGGAAGCAGGAGAGTCAAGCTTGATAATGTGTATTCCCAGTGGAGATCAGTCTACACAGGTCTCCCACAAGGGTCTCTGCTAGATCTGCTATTATTTAATGTTTATATGAACGATCTTAATTACTGTGTAAAAGGCACTTCTCTTAGACTTTATGCAGATGACACGACCTCATACGCCTCTGATGCATCTCCTCTATTCCTTGAATACTTAATTAACTCTGACTTGGAGATTGTATCGAATTGGTTTCAACAGAATTACACTGTATTTACCTGTAAATGTTAGTAAGACCCAGACGTTGGTCTTTCATTGTACCATTATGACTTTCATCTAGATAATACCAATGTCAAAATAACAGATAGTCTTAAGATCCTAGGAGTAACCATAGATAGCAAGCTGTCCTTCAAGCCACATACATGTATATCAGAGCAGTTGAAAAAGGCTTGCACCAAACCATCTGCTTTGCGCAAGGTGCGCAAGTTCATCCCTCAGACTACTATGATAAGGTTATATAAAGCATACATAATTTACTGCCACATTTAGAGTACTGTTAGTAGCCCTTTATTGCTCAGAATCTCTAATGGGCTGAATGACAAGCTAGAAGATACAAATTATTATTATATAGTTACTAACAACTAAATTAGGTTTGTCAAAATCAATGGAATATAACCATCTTTTAAATATAGGACATTTACAAACATTACAGGCAAGAAGATGTTTTCAAGCCCTAATGCTTCTGTATAAATGAATGGATGGGCAGGGCCCAAGCTATCTCAGTGAACAATTCAACGTTTTGAATGTCAACTATGATCAACACGGTGCTGGCTGTCGATTAAAGTTGCCACCTGGATGGGACCTTGCCACCTTGGATGAGATGGCTTGATGGAATTTTTGTTAGCGTCTTGTCTTTTGATTTTTCTTAAGCCTTTGACTCAGTTTCCCACAGAATAGTGATTGATAAGCTTAGGACTGTGGCCGACATTAATCCCTATATTGTCAACTGTGTTATTGACTTTTTGAAAGATCATAAACAGAGGGTGTGCATTGATAACATCACAGTTCCTTTCCTGCCTATCAATCGTAGTGTGCCCCAGGGCACTGTTCTGGGGCCCGTACTTTTTACTATCATGGTTATATAATTATAAAATTAATGATATAATTCCCACTTCCAAAAATATCTTGATGACTGAATATGCAGATGACGTTACGTGTAGCATACCTGTTGGGCCTAATGTCAATGACTATGCCTCTAGGGAGGTAGAAAATATTAAAGCTTGGGCAGTGAAGAATTTAAGGAAACTCAATTTGAGTAAAACCAAGGAACTTGTCATGAAAGGAAGAACAACTTTGCCCTCTCCTGATGAAATTGTTGATATTAAACGTGTGTCGTATCTGAAGCTTCTTGGAGTGACATTTCAGGATTCGCCAACCATGCAACTGGAATAAGCATTTTGTTGACTTGATGGACAGAGCTCTTAAGCGTATGCATACCCTCAGAGTGTGCAAAAATAATGGTCATAGTATTTTCGACCTTCAGTATCTTTTTAACTCTCTTACATGTACATTGTATTATGTCACTCTTTACTTACTGTATCTGAGTTTAGGGTGTTGCTGCTTATAGTAAGTATTTGAGTCAAATTGATAGGCTACAGAAAAGGGCATTGAGATTTGGGTGCGTACAGTATGTACATGTAAGATCTATCAAACAGAATATCAAAGATGAGGATTTGAGATTATGGAGTAGTATTGTGGATAATCCCTCACACCCCCACGGAAAAGCAGAACCCTGCCACATCCCAAGTGTCAAAACAGAGAGGTTTAAGAAATGCTTTGTAAAATTAATAGATGCCTCTTCGACTTTAAATGAATCCTAATTAATTTAGTGCTTTGCATTTTAATACAGTTTTAACTGCATTTTACGATATGTTGTAAGTCGTAACATTTGTTTGATGACTTCAATAAAGACCTTATTATTATTGTTGTTATTATTATTATTATTATTATTATTATTATTATAATTATTATTATTATTATTATAGAGTGCTTGCATAAATCATTTTCATATATTTGTGCTAGATTATGGAATGGCATCCCATTCAAGGTGATGGAGGCAAAAGAACTCCCTTCTTTCAAGCGCGCCCTATGGGGCCAATATGAGGCAATAGATTTTTATAGCTTTTACATTAAGTGTTTATAGTATATTTGTATTGATAGATAGTTGGTCGTTTCTAGAATATTTATGAATTGTATTGATAAATTTTATCTTGTAAATACATGTACATGTAGTTTAGGAATTTTCTTTTGTATATTTTTTAGTCAACGTACACATTACGAGCCTCCGGCTCCTGGGTGTTTTACGTGGTCAAAATAAAGTCTTATCATTACGATCATTAATTATTATTGTTATTATTATTATTATTATTATTATTATTATTATTATTATTATTATTATTATTATTATTATTATTATTCGAGACTTCAAGAAATCACCCTAGCCCTAATCTTTATTAGCTAACCTTCAATTGGTGAAGTCATATGGCAAACATTGAATACATGTACTTTTGACTTACATGTACATGAGTGAAGTCAGATATCTTGATTAAGGCATTTATACTGGGTTAAGCTGTGGTGTCAACTAAATTTGCAACATAACAGTGATTTAACGACTTTAATGAGTTTCCATGAAAATTTACGAAAAAAAGATAATGTTTTTGTTGGTGAAGAGAATAAGAGAGGAAAAATAATCTTAGACTAAGACTTGTATAAGTTCCTTTGCAGAGGACAGTTTTTTGTGTAATAATATTGTGCAAAGCACATTTACAAATTAAATACTTGGTGTTCAGAGAAAGCAAAAAAGGGCCATGAATAAGTCATGGAACTCTATGCACTCAGACCATCCCATTCCACTCCATTTATTTGCATTTAATTTGCACTACTGGTAATTCCTTGTTTTGGTAATAAAATGTTCCTTGCAATTTGAAAGATGTCATCATGGAAGTCAGCGAAACAATTGGCTGCAGCCTCTCAGTTGCAACCAACATTTTACCCCAAATTGTTTTTTGAGCGTGTATGAAAAAGTTACTTCTACTTAGTTGTGTTGTCTGTTATTTTTTGTGGCTGATTCCAAGGGAGGTAATGAACGTTTTTGTTAACTGCAGGAAAAGTGCATCCGTACATGTTGGAGAAATCAAGGCTTGTTCATCAGCAAAAGGTACTGTGGGCATTTAAATTGAGGTCTACAGGTCAAAGTGTAAAAGGTTAGATTGGGACTCAGGGTCCCGTACCAACTGTCTCCTACACAGTGTTTGCAAAGAGTAGGCCGGGGACACAGTTCCAGGTCCCAATTAAGCTTACACCGTCCTGAAACTGTGTTCCGGGCTACTCTAAATGCAAACACTGTGTTACAGTGTAGGTTTGTTTAATGTCCCACAATGTTAATGACAAGAATTGTGAGACGAGGCCTTCTAGATGTGTTCAACGTCTTTATCCGGAAAAAATTCTAAAAGTCTTAAGTATCCATTTCCAGAGGTGATTACAAAGGGACCAGCACTTTCTCTTCAGCTATATTTTAAAAACCCCATTGGCAAGTGTTTGTCTGAGAAATTATGTTAAGATTTTTTTACTACTAGATTGTAAATGTAAACTGTTTTTACTTGGGGGTGAGAGCAAAACACAGTTCAAGCCCCAGTTGTTCGAAGGTGGGATAACTTTATCCTGTGGATAACAATTGACACACAATCTGTCAATTTGCAAATAATAATTTTAAAGGGGCCCTCAGAGCTAAACGCTGAGAACTTAGGAGCCCAACATATGAAGTGAAAGGCGTTGCTGTGAAAAATTAAGGAGCCCAGAGCTATTCTTTGAGAGCCCCAGGCTACCGGGCTCCTTGATTATATACTAATTTTTCAAATATATGTTGCAGTTAATTTTTGTTTTCAGTTAATTTTTATTCTCAAATAGTTAGTTTTTTTCTAACTAGGTGATTTTATTTTTTCAACTAGTTTTTTTTTTCTAACCAGGTGATTTTATTTTTAACCAAGTAGGTAATATTTTCTTAACTAGGTAATGTTTTTTTAACTAAGTAGGTAAATTTTTCAAAAACTGTGTAAAAGTTTGCTCTCGGGTGCTATCAAAGACCAACAAAATTATTTTTAGTGATTAGGGTCAAATGCTCAGCATAGTGATTTAGGTTTGCTGAGCACTCATTTTGAATGGTTAGCCTTCTTGTAAGGTTACTGGGACACTGCCTGCATTTTAGGAATTAGGGTTAAGCTTTCAATTTAGTGATTAGGGTTATGCACTGTCTTATAATGTAAACCAGTTAGCATTCCAGGAGGTGTATGACAACTGCAGACTGTCTACATCAAATATCGCTGATAAACAGTATTTATTAAGTCTAAGCACCCATTTGATTAGCGTTGATAAGCAGTATTTGAGTCTAAGCACCCATTTTAAAATGGTTAGCTTTCAAATATAACTGTGAGTTAGGGTTAGTCTGCAAGTGTCAGACACTGCATTCCAGCTAGGTAAAGGATTGGCATGCATTGTAGTGATTGGAGTATCACTTATTTGAAGTGTTTTGTCTAAAACAACCGTCATTGGCTGGGTTAAGACTATTGGTTGATGGTTATTGGAAGTAAAGCAGTCTTTCATTTGTTGGATAAAGGGGTCAGCTCCTACCTACTGCCTTTCATTCATTTTTCACTAAAGTAACTAATATTCATAAATATAATACTAGACTTGCAGCAAAACAATCTTACTATCTTCCTTTTGTTAGAACAGTACTATAATTACAGCAAGTTTAATATTCGGTACTAACTATGATTATTGTTTTTATATTCCTCCTATTTTTGCGATGTATATGTGTGGGTACATGTATGTGTGTCTGACCTAAATTATCCTAAACAAATTGTAATACTGGCTGCCTGCCCCTTTTAACTTTTGAGTTATTTCAGGCAGCCAGACCCCCTATATTTGGTCACTACTCAAGCAGAATGGTTTTTTAATATCAGTGATTTTTCCTAAGAGCAATTAGTACTCTTGGGGTACAGTGGACTGTGACCTTTTACCATTCAGTTGATCTCTATCAAAGAGAGGAATGTTGGAGCTGCCATTGGTTGGTGGGCATTTTCTAAGCATGGAATAAGCACATTTTGACGAGTGTGTTAACAACTTTCTGGTTGATTTCTGCATAATTTCTTGAAGCCACTTTTTTAGAGGTGTGTCCTCTGTGAGAAATTCAACTGTGCACTTGGGACAAGATTTGAAACGGTTCATGTTTTGGAACTACTTTCTAGATGTTTCCTGTGCCGGAGTATGCCGTTGCTGTAAGCCCATTTCTTTTGAGTAATCATCTGATGTTCCCAGTTTGTTAACTGTTTCGGCTCAGATCAATCTTCGCTTCCTGAAAGGCCGAGTTGCTTCTCTGTTTTTTCTTCCAAGAAATGTTTGACCTTGCTGTAAAAATCATCTTATAAGTAACAATTTTTTTTGTGAGTTTTTTTCAGTTCCTGTATTTCTTTATAGAAATCAATTTCATTTAGTTATATGCTATTGCATTGGCATGACTCCACCATTTTATCACTGCTAGATTTACCACTTGTGGCTGTGATGTCCAAATGTCAATAAATCGAAGTTTGGACCGATAGTGGCCTGGGATGAATAATGAAATATTTAATTATAAATTATTATGGGGAATTTGTATGAGTTGCTTGTGTGGTCAAGTGGATAAGATAGTGCAGGGCAGCAGATCCAGAGATTGGGAGAGCAAGTTCAAGTTTGGGTGAGTAAATAGAAAAGTCTTGAGTAGTATGAATTGTCTTTGAGAAGTGTTGTGGAGGGGGTGGGTATAAGGCTTAAGGCTAGCTACCTGGAAGGTGAGGGGGGTAGGTCTGTGAAGGAAAGGTGGGGTAGGATAGAGGCAAAGGGGAAGATCAGGGAGGGGAGGACAAGTAGAATGGAGAAAAGAAATGCCTTGTTCTTTTTTAGGCCCCCTAAAAAAACTAACTACACCCCCAAAAAAGGAAAACCCCTTTTAGACAGTTGATAAAAAACCTACAATCATAGAAAAGAGTAGTTGGGAAGGTTATGTAAATGGCCGCACCAGAGCTGTATTTCAACCTGCTTCTGTTAAAGCGCAAAAGAAATAGTTCTACCTTCTCTTATATAGCCCCCCTTTCCCCTATTCAATGTTGGAAGGTAACTGAACAATTTCCCACTGAAACGATTCAGTTTTGCACAACATTGAAGGAGGGGGGAGGGGAGAGAAGCAATGAAGACTTCAAAAGTGCTGACCTTCCCAACAGTTTTGTCTATGATTGTAGTTTCAAAAAAATTACCTAGATAAAAATACCGTAAACGTCCATGTATAAGCCGCATCCGTAGATAAGCCGCACCCCGAATTTAGAAGCACAGATTTTGGAAAAAAATGTAATACAATAAAGTTTGAAGTTCCAGTAACGTTCTATTGCTTTAAACCAACAAGGACAAACAATCAAGGTTTCACCATAAAGTTGAAATTCCTTCGATATTGAAACAAAACGAACGAGTGCTTAGTAGCCAAGCTTTAAATGTGGAGAGGAGTCAGGGCCAGGGCCTGGGTATCATGACCACGGATGTACCCGCAATAGCCGAAATAATTCATGCAGAACAGGAGCTTGATAATGCAGTCGACAAATTTGCCCAGAAGGTGGTCAAGGACAAAAAACAAAAATTAACTGCAACATATACATTGGTTTCATTCCTAGAAACATTTTTATGAATTAAAGTGGTGAAGTTCCAGATGACTGTAGGAACCAGGGCCTGCTGAGGTTTTCTCCTAAACCTCTCCCCCCTCAGCTCACACTTCTGCGATCCACACCAAAACCTAGCCCCCATTCCCCCCCCCCCCCCCCCCACTTTCAAATTTACTCCGGGGCCTCTGGAAACTGAAGTGTGTCATATTTTACTTTTCAAATGCATTAGGAAGCATGACCATGGATTTTTCTACAGTTGTGGCATGTTTTTAGAAATACTTGCGCCATCGCCATCGTTTTTGTTTTTCAGGGTGGCAAAAATTTCCACATTTTCCATTACCTTCTCTGTGGAATGGATGCTGATGAATTGAGAGAGTATTATCTATCTGATGACTACCCTCACAGGTAATGAATGTAGCAGTTTTTTCAGACTAACCCTAACTTTTGTCTATGATTTTTACTCAACTCACCATTCACACACAATATTCCCCTCAAACTACCTGCTAATTAGTGAATTTTTTAGTTAGTGGAGAGAAACCCCTTCTTGTAAGGTGGATTCTTCTATCAACACCAATTAGGAAAGCCATAAAGGTTGCTAGGATAACTGCTGCTTCATGTATTACTATTAAATAACCAACCTAAACTCAGTCAATAAGCATTTTATCATAAGGGCTCTTTACACTATTCATGAGCACTCAGAAGATGAAGTTTTGACGAAATAACAAACAAAAATTTGCACAGAAAATGTATCCAATATATTGTTTGCATTTGCTTTTCTGGCTCTAAATGACTTGGATGTTTAAAATCGACGAAATCCCCTAAAATTGCATTGCACATAGCATTACGTGTTCCTAGTAGGGCCGTACAGCTTTTTCCCCGGCCCTGCTCGCGCAGTTTTACGTTACAATGAAAGCGTGCGCGGGGCCGGCCGTACGGGCCATATGATAATAGGGAGCTTAAGCAACGACAACGGCGACGGCAACGAGAACGTCATCTCAAAATATAAATTTGCGTTATTTTAATCGCTTCGAGACTATTTCAACGTTTTTAATATGACAAGGGTGTGGTAATTCCTCAAAGATGACACCATTCGGAACGGCACTCCATTTTAGGAGAGAAAACGAAAATTTATCCTCAAGTGCTGACGTTCTTCATAAAACCAAAAACTTGGCTATTTCACGTTGTTGTTTTGCTGACGACGGCAACGAAATGGACAAAAGTGAAAAACGCACGTGCGGGGCGTGCAAAGCTATTGTTTTACCCACTAAATATGCAAATTTTTTGACGTTCTCGTTGCCGTCGCCGTTGTCTTTGCTTAAGCTCCCTAATAACCGCTTACTAACCGAGCGCGAGGGCCGTACTGGCTCGAGCAAGTGAGGTTAGTAAGTTGTTTGTTATATGGCATTGTTTCTTTGACAAAAGGTGGTCAAGCTCGGACGCAAGGAAGCTTTCAATTTTCTCATTTTTCATACTGTTAGCTTCCATACAGCGGAGAAGAGTGTTCATATTACTGTAGCCGTCTTCTTTTTGTGTTTGTACTTTTCTATTGGTTGATAAAATCGTCTATGGCCTCCTGGCTGTCGATGATGCCTGTTTCAGTCTCTGCATCAAAAGTTTCCAGGTCTTCAGGATTAAAATGTTCGTCTGAAGTCTTCATCCACCTTTGAAATCGGCAAAAAAAAAACAATCTTTTTAGCGTTTTCTGATTTCTGGTGAAGAATGACAATATTGGCAATTTTTTCGCAGTTTTGGTTTCAAATAAAGTTGTTTCAAATTATGAATTTGCCGGCTTTGCTTCGAAACAAAAATACATGGCTTGGACCGTTTCCACGGAAACGTTCCGTACTGCAAAATCCCGACCGAGAAAGAACCAGTCCTTTGCCATATAATAATAGTTCGTATGCTCTACCACTGAGCTATTGGAGACTGGTGGGAGCTTGAATTATGTGGGGATCTGAGTCATTTCAAAATGAATAATACTGAACCAAAGTTCGTATAGATTTTTTAATAGAACAGCTTGGGATCTTTAATAAAACAATAGAAATCTTGGGAAAGTCCAAAGAACATTTTGTTTTGTTTCGACACCATATGACCCCTGAACTTGTCCTATTTGGTTTCCAATTATTTTAGTTACATATTTACTCTTCGTTTTTTTACCGTTCTTCGAACCTTACTGTACCTTTTCTTACACCCAGATATCTGAGCTATGATCCTTCAGTTACCAGTGAAGATAATACCAGCAAGCAACTGAAAAGTGAGAAATATGGCCTGTTGATCAATTACATGCAAGCGGTTGGATTCTCCAGGGAGGTGTGTTAGAATATTCCTTAGCCACTGAAGATATTTCATTTAAACTGTGATGAAAAGCTGAAGTTTAGTTAGTTGAGTGAAATCTTACTTGAAATTTTCGTATCTTGGAGAAATTTAACCCTGTCTTCTCAAAATGTGTGTTCGTCTTTTGCCTGAAGAAGGGACATGTAGTATTTCCGGAGAGGAAAATAGTGGCTACAGGTACGTGCCGTGTAAAAGTTTCGCGTCCCAATCTTTTCCGGCACTGCAGTCGGGAGCGCGTTACGCCGGAATGACACTTGTTTGTCGGGTCAAAATCGCTCTCGAACTTTTGCCTTTTTAAAAATGGTTGTATCATGCGACAAGAATCGTACCGTGTAAATCGGCCCTTAGATATCTACAGTATTTCTGACGCAATTGATTCGCTTAGGCCTCATGTTCCGTTTTACCCCTTCCAATTGAAAACAGCAATAATTGCAAAAGGTGGCTTATCTTTCACAGGATATCCAGAATACTTTGAAATGTTTAGCGTCAATTCTACACATTGGTAACATTGCATTTGCTCCATCAAACTTGCAAACCGTCGTTGAGAACCCTGCACCTGTTAAATGTGGTAGGTAACTTCAAACTGACTGAACGGAGTCACGAAGAGGAATTTCATGATAGAAATGGCGTTCCGAAATGTTGCGATCCAGTGTAAATTTAATCAATTCATCATTTCCTTAATCACTCACGCATATATCATGTAGGGTCGGATCCCGGACCCGCTAAATTAAGGAAAAAAATCAAACACGAGCAAGAGAAAATGAGAAGACAGAGAGGGAGGCTCAAGGCGTTAGCCGGGTTATGTCATGTCCACGAAAGTTATTTTTAGACGAGCGGAAGTCTGTCTTCTGAGACGTCTGCATGCAGTCATCGACAAGCGTTAAGTCCACTTCGTCCGCCATTACATTAAATATTTGCTTTTCTTTCAAACATCAGACCGAGGCCGACCTGCATGCGGACGTCTCGGAAGACAGACTTCCGCAAGAACAAAGACTTCCGCTCGTCTAAAAATAACTTTCGTGGACATGACATATCCCGCCTCCCTCTCTGTCCCCTCATTTTCTCTTGACACGAAACACTAGCAGACAAACATTGCTTTTGTTTCCAGATTTAAGCGTATTCCTTGTTTGAAATCAGTGCTTTGCATAACAGCGATGATTTCAGAAGTACTAAAAAATCTTCAATCATCCCTTGAAATCAAGTTTCCAAAGATCGTAATTTCAAAATATCTTGGGGTTCATGCCTGCCGGACCCCATTACAGCAGGGGGACAGTTCGGCTCAAAATCTCCCTTGACTAAATCCTAAAGATGCCCCAGTATTACTGCCAGATTGGTAATATGGTATTTCACTCCAAACCGTGTACACCTGAACCAAGTGTTACGTCACAGCTGTCCCGAGTTTGCTTCATTCCCTACAAGTTTTGTCCTATCCTATTCAGTTTCTTATAAATTCGCTATTTTATTTATTTGCGTCTTATTTTCTTCGATTCAAGAGTACTGACCTTGACCATTGCTGGTAAATTACCCTTTCAGCGAGCTCTCTGCTCGGTATTACAGTGGATTCACTGGGATTGTCCTTAATCACTGGAAGAGTTTGTCACAAAGGTATCGTTGAATTTCAGTTTGTTTTGTCAAAGCGGCTCTGTCGAGGTACTTTCAGTGCTTTAAGATGCTGAAACTGGGTAAAACTTGTAATACTTAAATTCTTGGCATTTTCTTGGCTGCCCTTAAAATCGTTAAGTTTTTCCTTTCAAGAAGGGTAAGAATAAAGAACATTGTGACAAAAACTGTTCCCGACAAAGGTCGAGTTCCATTTTATTGATAAGAAAAAGGCGAGACCGCATCATTTGCTTTGTGTGAACAGTGCGTTCGTTGTTTGACGTTCCACAACTTTAAGGGGAAAAAATCCTTTATCATTCTATTTCCAAGACTAACTTTATCTTCACGGTGTCTATACTCTGGCTGCCAGAGGTTTTCTCTCTCAGAGCGACGGAATAGGCGAGGAAGAACCTCTGGTGCAGGCCGTTGAGTTCTTTGAAAAGGCCGGTGCAATGGGATGCCGTTTTATTTTCCCAGAGTCAGATTTTGACCCTAGCAATTCGATTGGTTCTGGGAACTTGTCAGTTCTAACGAGTCCTCTGATTGGTTTAGCAACAGAAAGTAGTTCAAACAAGTTTTCAATTGCTGTCATCCTGATTTCTCGTGCCCACTGTGGCCATAATCGAAACGTTGCAAAGTTCCGGAAATCGAGTCTTTGAAGGCAGAAAAAGTTCTGTGGGTTCTACTTTTTTTAGTTTTTTGTATATTAGTATGTCCGCCAAAATTCAACTTCGGAATTTGACATCCAAATTTCAAATTCAAGTTTTTATTTTCATATTCGAAATCGAAGTTTTATATGGAACATTGAATTTTTGAATTTGACATCGAAGTAAATAAGACGGATGTACCGTGGGAACCAGTTTTTTCGATGTCAGTCAAACGGGGCCTTGGAAGTGAGGTTCTCAACGACCTGTACCAGAGCTTTTTCTCGCCGCTCCGCGACTCGCAAATCCGTCGCTCTAAGAGAGAAAAAACCTCTGGAATCCTGGGTACGCTGTCTAGTTATCGAATAAATTCCATTTTCCCTGGGTCTATTCTTCGTGAAGAAGCCGTGTTTTTTTTCGTCACTTCCGGTTGTCGTTTGTGGCTGAAAAACGAGCTTAAGCTCCGTGGTATGCACTTGGCATCGCAAGCATACCATTAGTTACGCTCCATTATGCGGATTGGCCTCGCCTTTTATCGACCTGTTAAACCAGTTTTGAAATATCAACCCTTTGACTCCCAGTAGTGTTCGGTACGTAAATTCTCCTCACAATTTCAATGAAATGTCAGTCAGACAGGTATTGAGAATGAAGGTTATTATCAGCTTTAGAGGTGATCTTGATATAACACCAAATTCTCATGACTAGCCAACAAAGATCTCTTTAGTACTAGTTAGGATAATGAACTTTTCGATTGTGGGAATGAAAGGGTTGAAGTAAATTATTAACTGTTTGTTCCTATCTCCAAGGTGTAAGAGTTTCAGTGAAAAAGAGCGTGGATTCTGCGGTTCAAGGGCGTGATAATTTGGCCAGAGCTCTGTACAGCCGATTGTTTAGTTGGATTGTATTGAAGGTGAACAGCTGTTTAAAGGACAGTACTGAGGAATTCAACAGGTACGAGACTGGTCATTTAATGTAGCTTGTAAGGGGGTACCCACGTACTAATGTGACTTTCCTACCTCTCTTCCCTCCCCCCCCCCCATTACATTATTACTCTTTAATGGAATGCACCCCCTTCAATTAAGAATTCTGGGCAGCACTTAGATAAAGATCCTTCAATGGACAGTTTATCAGTACGCAATGCTCAAAAGGACTTTTTCTTTTCGCTTCTAGTCGTTAAACGTGAACTTTGCATTTTTTTTTAATTGTCACTGTAAGATGGACACTCTTCAGCGACCTTTTGTGAGAGAATGCACTGTAGAACTGACCTCTCGTTTGGTCAATTCGTGTCCTTCTTAGCAAACACACACCGGCAAGAGAGAAAACCGGTTCCGTCAGTTTCGAATTTTCTTTCTCATTCAAGCAATTGCCGTGGACTTAAGTCATACCTCCCTTAGCTTCTGTGCCTCTCTGGTAATTTCCACATTGTGAATGTCAAAACTATACCGATTTGTCTCCTCAGGCAGTCTGTTGGTCCAGTTCTCGGATTACTTGATGTATTTGGCTCTGAGAGATTTGAAATAAATGGCCTTGAACAGTTGAGCATCAATACAGCCAATGAACAACTGGCGTATTTCTACAGCCAAAGAGTCTTTGCGTGGGAGCAGGTATTGTTCTCTTGTGGTTTCAACCATCGCCGCTCTTATTTTGAATCTGTAAGTTTGTTAAAGTAAATTGTTGCTTTCTTCCCCATGAAGCAAGGGTTGTTACGGAGTCAACTGATTAGAGTGTAATGTGAAGTACTAAGTATCTACCCCATATGAACCATGTGAGCGTTAGCCCTACTGATGGAAATGGGCCCACACAAGGACAGAGAAAAACTCTGACCAGGGTGGGAATTGAACCCACGACCATCGGGTTAGATCACCGCTGCTCTACCGACTGAGCTACAAGGTCAGACGAGAGCAGGCCGTGGGAACTGACGATGTTAAAGTCACGGCAATGAACATGTACAAGTACAAGGAGGGGTTACGTTTTTGCAAACGTTGGCCGTGTAGCACGTATATTTGAACACACTTAACTGATTAGAGTGTAATGTGAAGTGCTAAGTATCTACCCCATGTGAACCATGTGAGCGTTAGCCCTACTGATGGAAATGGGCGCACACAAGGACATAGAAACACTCTGACCAGGGTGGGAATTGAACCCACGACTTTCGGGTTAGATCACCGCTGCTCTACCGACTGAACTACAAGGGCAGACGAGAGCAGGCCGTGGGAACTGACGATGTTAAAGTCACGGCAATGTACAAGTACAAGGAGGGGTTACGTTTTTGCAAACGTTGGCTGTGTAGCACTTATATTTGAACAGACTTAACTGATTAGAGTGTAATGTGAAGTGCTAAGTATCTACCCCATATGAACCATGTGAGCGTTAGCCCTACTGACTTCACATTACACTCTAATCAGTCAAGTCTGTTCAAATATAAGTGCTACACGGCCAACGTTTGCAAAAACGTAATCCCTCCTTGTACTTGTTACGGAGGCGTTTAATTTTATGTTGCACTCTTCCCCTCCTGTCGCAGCAAAAAATAAAGGAATATTTTAAGGCCACACTTTATCGTAACAACGTAACATAGTCACTGTTTTATAGATAAAACTTGAACTTGTAAATAACTTTGATTGGCATGTAACAGGTAATACGACATGTACGTTAACATAAAAACATCTAGAAAAAAGATTGAGAATGTTCTGTTTTGTAAGACTGTCAAATGAAATTACAGATCGAGTCTGTTTTCCAAGTACAGTAGTTTGTACACTTCCCTTATCTATCCTTAGCTTTCAGTTTCTTGATGCATTTATAATTGAAAAGTCAGAATTATACTTACATTTCTTTTTTTTTCGAATATCCTTGCAGCACCAGGCCGTTATTCTTATAGGGAGACTTTTAGGCGATAAATCCAATCAGCTTTGCGTATAGCATACTTCACATGTGAAAAATATACCGACCATAGTAGAATCACTTAGCCAATCAGTGCAAAGGACTCAAATGGCTTCTTAGAAGTGTGGTATTGAAATCAGAACTCGATCTTTGTCTTTCGGAAACGTGGTTTCGGATTCCCGTTGGGGAGTTGGGAGAATTCAAGACAGTTATGCAAACACGCGACGCAGAGTCCGAGTTTGTCTTTGCACAGCACGAAGCCCCGCCATTACACGATTGAATCTGACAGTGATTAGGGACAAGCGGAAACATTTTCCACTTTGTATTTACGAATTCTCCCGTATTTTACAGTTAGTCTGAATTAGGCCCTTGGTCTACTTGTTGCTGAACTGGAAACTGGATTTGTTTTGTTCTTACGTTTGGTCATTTAGATCAGTCTTGAATTTTTGGTATTCTTCATTTAAGCTTTTGGTATCGGAAAAATAAAACTAATTTCAAGTATATGTTTAATTCTCGTTATATACATAATAAATTACAGCATAGAAAGTGCTTTGTCCGGGTTTTTACTCACTCCTTGCAAAACATTGGAAATCTCCCTCCTTCGTTCGTTTGCAAATCGTGAGTAAACCGTACGTCGCACTTTCTATGAACAGAATTATCTATATTTCTCACTCCGCAAGCATAATGCAGGTCAGATAAAACGCGTTCTATCGCGATTCCTTAGCAAACTGTCTCACTTACATGTGTCTGAAATTGAATTTCGTGCTAATGTTTTTTGCTTACCATTATCAGGCAGAACTTGAATCTGAAGGCGTTCGCAGCTACAATGTGCCCTACTATGATAACAAAAAAGCTGTGGAGCTCTTACTAAATGTAAGTTAGAAAACGTGGATTGCCAAATGCAACGCTGCCATGCGATTTCCCGCCAAAGAAAATTGCCCCAACTCTCCCATCCCCAGAGGCTGCCCTGCCTCCCCACCTCCACCCCTACAGTCTGTACGTGCGAGCGGACGGGCGTACACTGACGTCATAACCGAAATTTCTCACATGGATAGATTTACCAAAAAACCTTACCCATGGTGCTCCGCTGCCTTGCTTTGCGCGCCCGAGCTCCGCTATTAACGGACGAAATGAAGTATGAAATGATACATAAATTGAACTGCGGATATGAAATCAAGTGAAGCTATGATCCTCGCAGTTATGAACGTAATTGAAGTCCTGAATTTTTCAGGCTTCTCTACGCAAATGCTTAATTGGTGGAACAAACTGCAAACGCAATTTCTTCAGATAAAAAAAGCGGGAGTGAAGGTTTCCTTTGGTTAAAGAGTTGATTGACAGAGAAGCTGCCGATATCAGCTTCGGTTTGTTGAGTAGTCTTAAACTTTTCAGTTGAATGGTATCTCTGTATACTCGCAGCTAAACATATAGTATTGTTACAATACTACGATGCTATTTTAGTTAAGATAATGATTAACATTTATGTTTGCTGAATTTGATGATTAGGATTTTGCTAGTTTTAAACAAATATGAACGTTCACAAGTTCCAGATCTTTCTGATTACTTTTTCTTTTCATGCAGGATTCTTACCGTTTAGTATCTTACTTTTTTTCAGCCACCTCATGGGCTGTTATCACTGTTGGATCGAGATTGCAAGTCGTTGCAGAATACTGATGCTGACTTTGTCAAGAAATGTGACTCTCTCAATAAGAAACATCCAAACTACTCTTCAGCGAAACTTTCTTATCCAGCCTTCACAATTCGACACTTTTCTGGCCAAGTAAGTCAGATTCCAGTCGGCCGAAGGGTAGTACTATCATAAAGCAAGCATCCCTAGTTAATCGCTAATATATTTGCATGGAAACTGAGCAAATGACATCGGGGATGCGAGTCTGTTTTTTTTTTTTTTTTTACGTTTGAACTATTTTCTACTGGACACAGTTCGATGCTACTCCGGTTTGAAAAAGTATGAATGTAGCTCAAAAGGTTACAGTTCAAATACCCGAAAGAAAAGTACGCTAATTACTATAATAGGCACACCCTTTCCTTTTTGTAGCAAATTGGTAGCATATAACAGGACTCTTGTAACAACTTTGAATCACCCCTGATGAAGACACTAGACAGGACGGAGCGTTTAAATTTTGGGTCTTCGAATCACAGCTTTCCAAGCTACATTCAAATTTCGTTGAGTCATGTCTGATTGTCAGACTGGTTGCAATGTGAACCTCAACTTTCCTTATTTACTTCCAGTTGACTCCTTATTACAAAAGAGACGCTATATTACTGCAAGAATTCCAAACGTGAGACCACTTTTAATGAATTTACATTATTTTATGCAAAGCCTAATGTGCTTTTCTTGGAATGCGATTGGACGGTGTGGCAAATGAAGTAATGAGAACTTTAAAATTAAAAAGTGCTTTCGATTTTTGGATTTCGTTCGCTATAATTTTCATGTGTTTTCACGCAAAAGAACATCACACGTAGAAATCATTTTGGAATAATGTAAAATTTCGTGAACTGTAGAAAACATTGGCCTTTTTTAGTATTCTGTTCAAAAAAGGACATAGTACTTAAGTCAAGTCTTTAAATACTATGTACGAAATTACATTGGTTAATATGACCATGAACGAACGCGGTGACCCCCTTTTTTAAGTGACCAGAAGGCCAAGATGAAACTTTTGTTAAAAGTTTAAGAAATTTTTTACTGCAAACTCAGAGCCACCTATAAAGAATCACAGAATTAAGGTGGCTCTGAATCCACTGTACAGAATTTTTTTAAACTTTGCAGAAGTTTCATCTTGCCCTTCTGATCACTTTTCAGAAATAAAAGTGGGGGTCACTGAGTTCGCTTTTGAGATATGAGCAACTAAAGACAAAATAAAGGGTGTTTTTACAGGGCTTGCCCGTTGCCACAGTGACATATTACGTCACAATAGTGACTGCATCTTGTTCAGCAATAATCCGTGTTTCATTTGGTACCACAATATTGCTAATACATGATACAGCGTTGTAGTGCCGACCTTCTAATAAGCCCGTTGCTTGGAAGCGTTGAGACTGTTTTGAGCCACATTAAGTTTTAAATTTTTTGACCAATGTATGCTCCACCAACGTAATTTAGGACGTCACCCATCCAACAATTTCAAGAGGTCTCACATTCCTCAACAACGGGGCTCAACTTGGAGTACCTTGAGCTTCCCTCAAAAGGCACATGTGCGGCATATCCAAAATAAGCGGTTTTATTAGGAAAATGTCTTTTGCATGTACTCTGCTGGTCAATCGCTAATCTGTTAGTTGTGGTTTAACACGTTAGGCTTATAATTTATCAACAAAGTTACTGAAACATAAACGAGACTTAATGCCGAGAAAACATCTCTGTATAGATAATGAGGTGCGAGTGTCGACTCGTTAAACGACGAACATTTTGATGGGCTATATTTTTCAGAGTAGAGACAGGACTACAATAGCTACATTCCTGGGCGAAAATAGTTACGACCTTTCTCAATTTGTGCTTTTGGATAACAACGATAACCAAAGCCCCACAGGGACCCCATTCCTCACCCCAAGCCATGTTGTTAATATAGAATTGCAATGTGCACGCTGAAGGTGAATACCGAGCGTTTTATGTCTACCCTTGAAAATAGATCTATATTTAAACATAACTTAGTATAGTATAGTTAAGTTGTAATATAGTCCTTAAAGATTAGTTTATTAATATGTCCAGGATTACAGTCTGAATTTCAAATGAATTCTCCGCTTGCGAAGTTCCCAAGCGACTGAACGAGCGAGGATTTATTTAACTAAACGGATAGACGTCTTTGTTCGATTAGGGTTCGTTAACTTGGTAGAGTATCAAAATGTTATGTTTAATTTTAGGTGACATACGTGGCTCTTGGATTTCTTAACAGTAATCGGATCATGCTTGGTGAACTTTTCTTACAATGTATGCAAGGTACGGTCAAAGAGAAGTTTCAAATCCTACCATAGTGTTGTAAAGTGAAAAAAATTGCAATGAAGCCCAGTCGTAAGTCGTTTTCACACCCTTTTCATGCACCCTTTTTATATAAGCAGGAGTTAATAACACAAAAGCGATGGAATAAGACCCATCAGTTAACGATATTGTCTTTTGCTAGAACGGCTACTGCTAGATTTTGGTGAGAACAAAACGTAGCGGCATTGCTTTCCGGGCACGATTTTGCATTTAGCACGTGCAATCCCTCGTGCAGCTACTTGAGTGCGGACCAATCAGGAGAGTTTTGGTCATTAGGCCCAATCTGATTGGCTTTTTTTTTGGCGAGACCTGTATTCTAAATTTAGATAATACCGTACACTGATGGGCCAAGGCCAAATAAGAGAGATCGACTGGAACTTCTGGGTTATGAACTTCTCATGCAAGTACCCTGCGTCGTTGGCAATTGACTGCACTTTCCTCGCACGGGGTACTTACTAAAGAGAGGGGAAGCCATGATTAGAGGCTTTCTCGTTTGACAAGAGTGACACAAGTCAACCGGAAACCTTGCAATAACATTCTTTGCTTCTGTGTGCCCGATGATGACACCCTTCGCGTAGTGTGCACCGATAGCTATGGACTATGCAAATTGGCCAGCAAATATTTGCCTTGTCTCACTATCATACCAACGAGGCTACGGTACGAAAATGTTGAACGATTGCTGGAAAGTGAGGTCTTATTTTTTATCTTTATCTAATGAAAACGCAAAAAGAATATTTTTGTTGTCTTTTTTAGGAAGTGACAATGAATTTTTCAGCAAACTATTTCAAACCAGACTCTCGAAGACAGGATCCTTTGCGCTACACCCTGAAATGTATGTAATATTCACAAGTATCTCTATTTTACTGCCCAATGACAAGCAGGTTCAAAGTGAAAAAAGAACGATATTAAAGCAAATGTGTGAAGTTTGGTTATCAAGCTGTTGCATGGCTGTCAGGACATGGCAACTCTTTTATATCACATTTTCGAAAATACACTCCTCTGCATGAGGACCTACCAAAAGCGGTCGAAACTCGTTTGTCGTTGTACTTTGTAACTCCTGCTTAAAGCAAGGCTCCTCCATAGAGCAATGCATTCTGGTCGAAAGTGCGATGCATTAGACTTGGCAATTTCAAGTGGAGTAGTGTCATGACTACTGAGGCATCTAAATGGCCTACATTCCGATATAAAAAGTAGATGATGTGGTTACTCATAATAATCACGTTATTAAACTGGCAAAATGCATTTGGAATTGATCACTAGCCAAATGGCGCCCTGTGTTATGTTAAAGTGCTACTATGACCAAAAAGTCTATTTTTATTTTTATTTGGATTTTGGAGTGACCCAAGTTTTAAGCCTTGGTTTAAAAAAGATACCTGTTTATTTTGACTGGAATTTTCCAATGAAATGGTCCGCCATTACTAACTTTAACTCGCAAAATTAAACTGTTATAAATATTCCTTCTTAAGGTAATCAAGCTTTGGAACGATCTTCCATGTAATGTAATAAATTGCACTGATAGTCCAAATATTAACAAGTTTAAACTAAGATTGAAGAATCACATGAATATTTATTGAATGGACATTCTGTACTTCTTTTATTGATGTTTTCTGTGATTTATTTTATTTATTTTATTATTTTTATTTTTATAAAGTGGCTTTTATATAATTGTTTAATTTTATAGCTATATTTATATATTTCTGTTGATTCCTTACTATTTAGGAGATCCTTGACATAGGGTTAATCTCTGGGTTTCCTTTTTCTTAACTTATATATAGTACTTTTTGTTACAGTACTTGTAATGTTTAGAAATAAAATATTGTACAACTCACCAGTTTAAGAATGCAATGCGTGTGTACGCGGCTAAATTAATATGCAGCACGGGAGTTTCGGGCTTTCAGACTTTTAAACCCGTGTTTTGCACATATAATAAGCTGCGTTTACACGCTTAAATTTTAAACTAGTGAGTCAATGATGTCACTTTTCCCTAGAATCAACCCTCTGAGGTCCAATCGGTCAGTTTGCAACGTGAATAATGGCGGACCGTGAAATCCAAAACTTACAAAAGATTGTGCACCGTCACGGTCAATTCAACATTGATTGTGACAACATGGTTCTCGCATTTGAAGGATTTAAGGTTTTGTAACCAGCCCCTTGATTAACTTTGAGTAAAGTAACCAAATGCAGTGCGCACTTAAAACAATCCTCATCCTATTTCTTTCAACAATTTCTAAAGTAATGTTTTAGGCTTATCTGATAAAACCATATGCTTTTTTTTGAAAGATAATATTTCAGACCTTTTAAATCTGTCTTCTCTTTTCTTTCCCAGGATGGAAACACCCAGTGTGTTGATGCAAAAGGGTAAATTGAAAAGGTAAAACTATCTATCTCGTGATTTCTTATGGACAGTTACTGAATAGGCCGGTTTCATGTTTTCTCGGTTAGACTGGATCTAGCGTGAAATGGAGGCTAATGTGGGGGAATTGACTATTTTCCCAATTCCATTATGCAATACGTTTTGGGGGATCTTTACATAAAAACAGTAGAAGTTATTTACCCTTGGGACTGTATCATCCATTGTTTTAATGCAAATAACCCCCCAAACTGAACTGTATTATGGAATTTGCGAAAACAGCGAATACAGTTGTCACGTGTTGTGGATGACAGGATGAATGCAGCAGGTAACTGCGGGAATCTGTAGGTTTATAGTCCGCGATTGTAGATAGTCCGTTGCCGTTGAGTGAGTGTTTGATGTCGAGAAAGGCTGATAAATTTTCAAGCCGGGTAGAAAAACTTTACTGTCGTAATTTATGGGTTACCGGTAAATTCCTCTTTGGTTGATGAGGTAGCGCCTACGCAATCGTTGTGTAACGTTTAAAAAGATCAGGTTTGGGTCATTGTATTGAGACGAAAATCTGTTTTCGATATATCCTGCGAAAAGGTTGGCTTCAGTATCCGGGTCCAATTTAGTTTTGGTTCCCGTGTTAACACCGTTGATTTGTTTGGAGCTAATTAATTTTTCTGGAGTTAAATGTTTATAGCAATGTGGCGTAGAATATCTAATTTTATCAACGCGAAAAAGACGGCCACGAAATACAGTAAACACCCGCATATAATAAGTGGTGGATTAAGAACATCAGGCAGAGATTTGGCCAGTAAAGCACCACATAAATAAGAACAAATTCAGCCTGATAAATAAAACATGTTCTTAATGCAAATGAAAAGGGTATTAGAATAAGGAAATGACAATACAATACAGTAACTCAATATCAAAGTACTTTTTTTTTAGGACCATTACAAACTCTAAAACCAGTTTTAAGAACATTTTAAGAACACTTTTAGGCTAATTTCTCACTTAGCACCCCTTAAATAAGAACACGATGAGCCTGAAACCTGAAATCAGTGTTCTTATATGCGGGTGTTTACTGTAGTTCGTGTGCATTTAAAAAACGTACTCAAAATTACGGCTCATGTTTATCTTCATCACTAACCTCAATTCCTCCATGTTATTTTCCAGCTGCCGTTCTAAAATTACTTGAAATTATTTCCCTGATATTTTTCCCATCCTTTAGCAGAGGTTTTTCCGTGAAGAATTATTTCGAACAGTCCATAAAAAGCAATTATGTTTGCACAACCACCACACAAAACCCTTCACTGAGGCGGCCATTTTTACGTGATACTGGTCAGATTGGCATACACGGAGAGGGTGGACGGACGCACGGTCGCTGATGACGTCGTAGCTAAAACCAGGATTTCTTTCATCGATGGGTTACCATATTTTCTTAAGTATGGTACTCCGCTATTATAAATTACTTTGCATGAAGACTTCAAACTTAAGCAATGTCTTAGGCACTTTTTTGAACGGTATTTTTGCATCATGATGGCCAGAATTCCCTGCGATTCAAAGCGCAAGTCACTTTTAAAACATGACACATGGTCAACTTAACATGAAGTGCGAAAGCACTGTTCTCGCTTTTGGACTCGGGACTACGTAGTACAAAATTCAGAACTGTCGTTAATGATATTTTCGCCTCGATTTTATTTCTTACGGGCTTATTGGTTATTGCTCCGTAGGAATCCAACAATAAGACACAAAGTTGCTGTGTAAGTATGCCGTTTAAGACTTTTTATTCTATAATCATTATCCACAATTGCATCTGTATAATAATTATGTGTTAACTGTGTTTTCGTATGGTATGGCCCAGTAGACGTGCCAAAGGTAGACTTGACGAGATGACTATTTTCTTTCGATGGTGAATCGGGGATCTTCGGAAAAAGTCGGAGTGCTGCATGGAGCACTCGGATTTTTTCCGAGTATCTCCCAATCGCCTCCGAAAAAGTACATCGCATCGTAGCATTAACCAGGTTAAACATTCGCCATCTGTGTCATTACGAGGGTATAATTGTTAAAATAGAGCTGAGGAACTAAGGCACTAATGAAAAAACAGAAAAAGACACCCTTCGATCTTTGTGTCAAGTTTCTCGAGAATTTTAAGGTATTTTTGCCTTAACTTTGTTGATTAGGCCTTGTATAAAAGTCGTCTTTCCTTTTGTTTTCTCTCATAAACGTGATAGCGCATAAATTAGTTATTTAAATATCTGCACGGGATAGTTTTCGAAAAGTAACTCATTTGAGGTGGGAACTTAGAGTGGTTGCAGTCATTAAACAATCTGTTAAGCTTTTTTAAAGGGAACTTCCGCTTTAACAAAAGAATATTTTTTAATCACAGGAAATAACCGTTCCAGTCAAGTTACTTTAAATTATTTTCAAAGAAAGTGATTTAATTCGAAATAAATAAGTTTTACAATCGCCTATGATTGTTTTCAAATTTCGCGGGCGCAGCCATCTTGAATAATTGTGACGTGTTACGGCTGCGGATGCTTTATTGTTATTAGACAAAAGCCCTTTGAGTCAGAATAATAGGGCAACCGTAACACGTCACAATTGTTTAAGGTGGCTGCGCCCGCGAAATTTGAAAGTGAAAATAAGCGATTTTAAAATTCACTTTACTTTTCTTGATATAAACACTGTTTTAAAAACAAATTTCGAACAAATTTGTTTGTAAACATAATTTCCTTCGGTTTAAACTGTAGTAAGAGTGGAGGTTCCCTTTAAAACAAATAATTGTAATAGTAAATGAAAGGATGATCGATTGAGTCAAGTTCGCCACAATCAATGATTTTGACAGTCACTGCGCAGTATTAAAATACTGCAAATCTTGACAGTCATTTATCTACTTACAACTTACAGCTCCTTACAACAGATAGATTTGAACACTGAAGTCCAACAGCGTTGATCGTTTTCCTATGTTTGTTCGTCTGTTTGTTTTTCTGCGTTGGTATTGGCAATAAGACTACCCATTAGAGCTTATAGGCCTTAATTTCTTCGAAATTTCAGTTACTTTTAAGTTATTAAAAACATGATTTAAAAACCCTATTTTATGGACAACAGCACCTGACGATTGTTACGCTTTGCTTCTCAAGATGATCGTGCAAGAACGTTTTTGGTTAAAACGTTAACTTTGCAGATGAGGAGAACGACAGGTGGCTTGGCAATAATGTTTGGGGACTGGGGAGAGAAACTCAACGCCGAAGCAGTTTTCAGTCGAGTGTTGTGACCGAGCTAAGCTCAATTGGCGCAAACCGGCTGCGCGATGAACCTGTTGCAACTCACAGCAACTACATGTACATGTACATTGATCAAAGCGCGGGAAAGCGGCGCGTGCAATTCACGATTGGCTTTGGTTTGGTTTGCCTTGTCATTGGTTGAAAGTGGCGCGAAGCTTATAAGTCAATAACTAGCCGTTGAATTCATTGTAGTGTGATGGTTCGCTTACGACACTCAACTGGAAACGGCTCTGATGACAACAAAGCGCAGCCAATTGCCCAAGGTTCATATTTTCCACATAAATTGTGTTCCACATAAAATATATTTCATGCTTTGAGTTGTGTGCGCAAATGACTAAGTCAAATTGTTGTTAAGTGCTTTGATGATTGTAGAATGTCTTATCGTTTACGTCTAGCGTGCAACATTTGGCTCATAAAGGGGATCACCGTCCAGTAAGAACTCCTTTTCTAACGACTGGAACTCAATTAAGGGTACGTTCATTCGTTTGAGGCAAACATCATTAAATCTGTCCTTATGGGCAACGGGAAGTAAATAAATGAATTTTTGATTAAAAATTTATTGATGCGTCATCACAAAGGTGTGGGTAATATGATATGTAGTAGCAAACCTCGTTTCGCAAATGCACTATGAGCAAGCTCGGTTTCGACGTTTTCAAATTTATACTCTCATCCCAGAGTGATTCTTTACCTTTGCTCTTTATAGGGTGGGGGGGATGAATGGCCCCCGGGAACAAGATTGTAAAAATAGTGAGTTACCAAGGTCTGTCATCCCCCATTCAAATGGCCACAAATAAGATGATTATGCCACATATGTTGGGACTGAAATGGTTTCCCGCAATATGTACGAACTGGTAGGGTCTTAGAAAGCATTTGCATGTATGATCTGCGCTTACGTGTTACTGCCTACAGACGGATCGTCAAACGTATTAAAGGGCAGTATCAGTACCGACTCTTTCTTTGACAGTCTGTACGCCTGTAGGGATTGTTGTCAAACTTGCACCCCTATAAAGATAAAAGGATGCGTACGCTGGAATCACCTCTTACCTTATCAGTTTTTGCAGACCGCTAGGCCAAAGGGATTTCTCACTTCAGTGTCTTTAGTGCGTATGACTATAGAATGCATAAGACAAGATTTCAAGCGTTCGCGCGCCTGTTTTCTTTATTTTTTAGGCATCGATCACAGAACTAATGGAGAAGGTGTTGTCTTGCGAAGTACACTTTATAAGGTATAAAAAGCTTATCCAGAAGTGCTTGTCCATGATCTTTATCAAGTGTGAACTGTCGAGAGTGCTTTGGTTTGAGGATGTCGCTGGTTTGGCCTTTGAAGACTTATGGCCTAAGAACCATAAACCGAAGGCTCCAGCTCTTAACCATTGTTGATGAACTCTTTGGAACTTTGAGAAACCCACAGAGTATTGGTCACTTTGAGGTTGCGTGGGAGACAGGATCGAGAGTCTTACTGAACTGCATTGTGGGTCTGTTTTGGCGACGAGCCACTGTTTGTGCAGTCATAAAGGAAAACATTTTCGTATATTCTTGTACGATAACAATTAACTTCGGGTTGCGTTGTTAGTAAGTAAACGTCGCATGTGCTACGATCTCACTGACCTTTTGACCAAATATTTTCGTTTTCCGGACAATTTTGCACCTTGGCTAGTCTCCTACGCAGCCGTTCTTTGTGTGGTCCCGCAACCCACACATCGCGTTGCACACGTGCGTTGCGTGACCACACAAAGAACGCCTGCGGAGGAGACTGCACCTTGGCAAGCGAGCCATCGTTTTAAAATTTCCATTATACGATATTCTGGTGGTTTAGGAAGCTTTAACTCCTGGTACTGCATATCGCTTTCTTACAACTTGAGTTCTTGCTCCGCGTACGCAATGATGAAAATGCGTCCCACAATGCAATTCAACAAGGTTCTCGACCCGGTATCCCGCGCAACCTCAAAATGGCCAATTGACGGTTTGCATATGACGTCACGGCGGTCATGTTGGTGTGCAGAACAATGCAGAAAATGCCTTATGCAAAACTTGTGGGGCTATTTTCTATTGTTTTGTACACCAACATGGCCGTCTCATCACGTGGATGCACCCAAGGATAGCACGGAGTTTTCGGTGTTGTTGCCCGGCCCTTGTGGCCTGGCCTCTGTCGCGGTATTGGCGTGATATCCCAAAAAGGATTATGGTGCACAAGGCTCCGTAATCAGAAACACCCATAAGTCAATGGGTCTTTCCAAAATGCGTGAACTTGTAAATGTAGATGTAACCTACAATCCTGGTCAAAAGTTGTTGGGAAGGTTGCGCGCATCACTTCACTTCACACCTAATTCGATTATTCTAACTATTGGCTGAACTATTTGGGAAAGATCATGCTCTTGTGGCCCCCCTCCCCCATATTCAATGTTGGAAGAAAAGTCACCATTTTGTTTGGTGCAAAATCCAACATTGATAAGGGGGGAGTGACGCTGCCTTCCCAACACTTTTGTCCAGGATTGTAGTTTGCTCAGTTGTAGGAGCTGTGGAGGTCATAGTTTTAAAAATCGCCGGTTTTTCAGCAATATTGATTTGGTTTTTCTGTTTAAATGGGTGATAAGATGTAGAAAATATTTAAAATTGTTGTTTCCGTTCGCTGAACTGCATTAAGGGGACCGATCCATAGGAAATATAAAGGCATTCACGATTCGCGAAGAGTACGGAAAGCAAATACCAGTGTGGTGTGGTCTCTGCTGTTTCAGTTTCATGATTGTGTGTGGAATGCTCGAAGACGATTACCCTAACTGTCAAGCTACTCTAAAACGCACGGGCATTTAATTTTCTGTCTTTTGCTTTCAGATGCATCCAGCCAAATTGCCATCAATTGCCGGATAAATTCGATGCTAATCTGGTTCGCAGCCAACTGAAATCATTAGCTGTAGTTGAAACAGCACAGACCAGGAAATTTGGGTACCCTGTGTGGTTCACATTTGAGGCATTTATTGAAAGGTTTGTCTGGCGAATGATTGTCTGACTTGGGACAGTTCGAGTGAAAACTAATTTGGATCCCCCTTTTCTCCTCATTTAACGATTCACGGTTTACCCACAGTAGACCAAAGGTGCGCATTTTTTTCGTCGGTATCTCAAAAACATGACTGTCAGTCTGAATTTCAGCTGTTTACGGAGTAATTTCGTTGGAGAGGTGTCTGTAAGGAGAAGCTCGACGGTGATGCTGTCCGTTGAGGCCTCCAGTCAATGGATAATCGATATGGCAACTCTACAATGCTTTCGCTGTGTTTTGATCATACTTGAGGCAAGCTGCAAGACCCAGACATCCCATGTTCAGACCCGTCCCGATCACTCCTTGAATTTGATCCGGGTAGTCCCTGGTTCAACGTCTCAGCTACACTTGTAAATAGCCAACAGGTTTGCCTCCGGCCAGTTGGGATTCTTAAAATTGAGTTGTTCTGTTCTATTGTTTCATTGGTTATGTTTCATTGGCCTGAAAAGCCCCAATGGGGAGTGATCAATGTAAAATGTATATATTTATGTTTGTTCGACAGATTTGGGATTTCGGTCGGTTTGCATCGGTTTGTCCACATCCGAGACCCGCAGCAACAGTGTCTGAAGGTGCTTCACCGCCTAGATTCACCTGGGGGCTGGAGGATGGGAAACACAAAGGTAAGACATGTTCGTGAGTAACAACCTAATATCTGACTCCACCTTCACTTGGTGCTCCATTTAGTGTCCTGTTTTGTAAATGTCAGCAAGTAGTCTTGTAGATGGTATGTTATATAAATTGTAGAGCTTCTTGCAAATCTGGACTTTCTATAAATTCCGCAGTAGAACAGATCATTTTACAGTTGTATCTAACTAACCTGACCTAAGAATGGAAGCGAGGCTGCTTGCAACCACTTTTGTGCTTTTCTAATATGTTCATGTAGTCTATTTAGAATTGCAACAACACAAGTTACATGATAACATGCCGCAGTGCGGTCTATATGAATTCAAGGACACCGGCAGCCTCGCAGCCATTTATTTATAGGCTAGGTCACTGATCAAACAACTGTAAAAAAGGCCTATTGGGCCTATGAGAAGCGTAAAGATATGAGTGTCACGAATTATCTTCAAGTAAACTGTAAGCAAAATGATATAATTAAGTCGAACTGGATCTGCCTGTTACAAACGCGCTTTAAGTTTTTAAAAGAAATTATGTATGAAATACTTTATTTCTCAACAGGTGTTTCTTACTCACTGGTGTTTCGAAGCATTAACTTCATTACTAGACCGAATGATGGACGTTGCCGTGGTAATACAAAAAGGTACAAGCAATGGCTTAGGTGATGCCCCACCCACCCTCAGCTGATGTGTTTTACTTCTTTATTGTTCATCTATCCTGGCTCCACTACGCGTCCGCGTCCCATTAACTAAACTAAGCTAAACGGGGGATAGTTTAATAGCACCAAGGTAACCAAGCAATTGCCGCACAACTTAGATGTTATTAAAATGCTGCTATTACTACCGTAAAAGACATAGGTTTGATTACACCTGACTTGCGAAATTTTAGGCCTTAACTGTTGGTCACTAGTCGCGTTTCAAAACGAACCGGTAATGCCACAGAGAACTGGATCGAAGCAAGTGATGGCAAACCATGGATATTGAAAATTCCAGTTTCGGTCAGGTAAAGTTTGGATATAAGTTGCAGACTCAATTTAAAGCGATTTAGATGTAAATTTCTCAGAGTGTCGTCTAACCTGGAAATTGTGAGTTCAAGTGATATTTAACCACTATTCACCGAAGTGGAGGTGGGTAGTGGTAAATATCCACCACTAGCTACCGACATGAGGTGAATAGTTGTTTTAGGATATACATGTATACTAACACAGTGAGATAATATAAAACAAAAAAGTGATTTTAACTCATTTATTTCTGCAAAGATTACAATATTTTCAGGCGCAAATCCCGCGAAAGTTGCTCGGAGGTGAATAGTTAACAATTATCCTGCGAAATCGCGCGGAATATCGCCTGATACTTAGCCGACGAGGCCGTAGGCCACGTTGGCTAAAATCAGGCGATATTCCGAGCAATTGAGCAGGATAATTGTTTTATTATTCAACACATTGATGACAAAGCACAATTTTCTACGTTTATTGGGAAAAAAAGCTGGAAAACTATCATTTTTCTCCGCGACACACAAAATTACGTATATCGCAAGTTATTAAATTCTCAACCTCGGATAATGCAATTCTCGTGCTCTGATTGGTTCACTCAATCTCGGTTATCAGCTCATATACCTTCGTTTGACTTTATATGGTAAATGATTGCGCTTAGCTTTGCTAAACTAAAAAGGTTTACACCAGAAAGCGAAATTTCTTTCGGTATAAAGCAAAAGAAAAACGTTTTTGTGGAAAGTTTAGATCACTTTCGAAGCTTAGAGATACGCGAAAAGGTAAGAAATGTTTTTGTGATGAGCCTGCGTCTTTCTGACCACGAGGTATTACACAACATCGCATCTTCATCAACTTTTTGCGATTTCGCTAGGATTTTCTCGCTTTTTTCGCTCGTATTTCGTACTTCTAAACTTTTGGAGTTTAAGGAATTTAATAAAACAATTATACCATTCGCGCTTGTTGGATATGAGAGTGGTTATAGCCAACTCGGCGCTACGCGCCTCGTTGGCTATTTACCATCTCATATCCAACGCGCGCTGATGGAATAATTGTTAAATATACGTTAAGTACGCACGGCGAATATTGAGCGCGCTATGACCATAATTGGACATTGTTACAATGTGTTGAATTATAATTAACAACTATTCACCGAAGTGGAGGTGGCTAGCGGTGGATATTTACCGAGCCGCGAAGCGGCGAGGTAAATATCCAACGCGAGTCACCGACACTGAGGTAATATACAGCACAAAAAATTAATTTGGATATTTTCTTCACTTGTCACGGATGCAAATCGGGACGCCATTTTTTCCCGAGTTGCTCGGAGGTAACTAGCACAGGATATTCGGAGTTTGACGAGCCAATCAGTGACGGCGTTCAACGCTATCCACTGTTTTAGTATATACTAACAAAGAATATCCCGAGTTTGAGTAGCCAATCAACGTGCACGTTCAGCGCTATCCACTGTTTTAGTATATACTAATATATATTATCAAGAGAGGATAAAAGGATAAGAGAAGGAATCCTCCATATAGGCCTTATTTCCATCGTAATACCTTCATAGTTATTTTTAGAAGATGTCAATGTGGGGACTTATGATTGGCTATCACTCAACCCTCTTGGCAACACCGGATCTTGGAGGACAAAATAAAAATGAGTATAAAGGGATTACAATGGGGATAGGGCCTATTTGGGGGATTCTTTCTCTTATCCTTTTATCCTCTCTCGATATGATATAGAATATACTTTGAACAACCATGCGCAAGAGACCGTTTCACCGTTTCTGACCCCGTATTGGTTGGGGGGCAAACGAAGCTTAAAGTACAGTGAATGTATGGGAATTTTACCGACTTTACACCATTATAAATCCTTTAAGGTCTGACGATTGAGGATAGCGATAATACCTGTCAAAAAGCACTTCTATTGAGATTATTTTCATGGAGTATGACGATCAGAATCAAGCTATATCGACCGTAAATGAAATTTGTAAATTTCATGTAA
>NC_090896.1:22655942-22665942 GCF_036669925.1 Montipora capricornis
CCAATTAGATCGCTACTATAAGCAGTGCGAATTTCCATAACAAAAACAAACGGTCGGAAAGCCTGTCGCTTGAAGGTGGGCCTTTAAAAATATTCTTTGCTTATCATTCATTAGCCAAGTCAACAAACGCAAAAAAGCCCATCCACATCTTCACAACTGTCAGGTAGGCATTTATCCCGTTTGTTGGATTTTGAGGTTTTCTTTAGCTGCTGCGTAAGATCTTGACCAAAAACCTCAAGTCATCAAGGGGCTATTAAATCAATTGGGCTCGATGCTTAACGTCCTTTTTGTCTTTGGTGTGTCAGCGAGAGTGTTACTAGTAAATCTCTAACAATCTAACAAATTATTTACCAAAGAAAGGAAAATGGACTTAGAGCGGAGGGGTTGGCGCAGTGGTAAGATCTCTGCCTTCTAACCCTAAGGTCCCGGGTTCCATTCCCGGTTCTGCCAAGACTGGAATATTTGGCGACCTTCTTTCCCGCTAAAGTTCACTCAGCTTTCCATCCTTCCGAGGTCGGTAAAATGAGTACCAGCATTCATGGACTGCTTAGAAGCGGCTGCAATTTGCGCCTGTATATGCTTCCAGTCCGCTGGGGGTAAATTGATCATTGTAAAGCGCCTTTGAGACGTTAGTGATAAGGGCGCTATATAAATGCACCACTTTACTTTACTTTTTATAACTGCTTTGTTCTAGCGATAGTGCACTTATCTTTCCAGTTATTGTGGTTTAGTGGTTAGCATCCTGGACTCTCTCCCCAAGCCCCTCCCCTCCCCTCCTTCTATTCTTGATGCAGGCGGGGGTTATGGCGTGATAAGCGCCCCATGTGTGAGTCCATCAAGTGACGATAAGTATTCACCTCACCACGTGACCTAAAGTAGCCAATAATGTTTGATATTTTCAATATTGTTTGATTTGAAAGATGTCACAGTACCGGATGGATTTCCTTCGTTATCACCTCGACGTTCGTCACTTCAGCACAGGACTTCTGAGAGCTCAATCACAGAAGCAATGAGCCCTACGACACCAACCCATCGTGGTCCCCTACATTCAAGAGAATCTGACTTGTCGATCACTTCTCTCACTTCTCTTGGCTCCGTTTTCTCTAACGTGAGTTCAGCCGGGCAGTTTTGTCTTCTGTGCCAAATTATAATATATATGAGTTATTGACCAAACTTGTTCGGTCAATATTTAGTTGGATATTGGCCAAGTTGTTTTTTTACGTGTTTATGGACCGAGACGAAGTCGAGGTCCATAAACACCTAAAAATGGTATGACACAATGATAAAAATGATCTTTTATCTTGCGGGACCAAGCGAGAAATCCCGAGCGCTTGGGTAGCCAATCACAGCGCGGGATTTGGTTCATCTTGCCCGCTCACGGAGATGGCCCGTACGGCCTAGCGCGCTTTCATTATAAAGCTATTGCGAAAATCCCCGTACGAGGGCCGTGCGCTTTTAGCGTGAGCAGGCCGAAAAAAAACCATACAGCCCTGCTAGGAACACGTACTGCTCCGTGCGATGCGATTTTAGAGGATTTGGTCGCTGTTTAACATCCAAGTTATTTACAGCCAGAAAAGCAAATGCAGACATCATATTAGATAAATTTTTTTATGCACATTTTTGTCACTTATATTGCTCAAACTTCATCTTCTGAGTGCTCATAAATAATGTGAAGAGCCCATATGATAAAATGCTTCTTGACTGAGTTTATGTCGGGCCGGACAGGAAAATATTTGGCCCTCGATCATGGCGCGCGGACAGTCATGACAGTTACTAAGATTTAGCACCTTTCAACCGGATGCGGTTGTACTTGTGTTCTCTTAGGAAACCTTCAAACAGTCTAACCAAAAGGAATGTAGTTGAAACGTTGATAAAGATCTAAGTTCATCAATTTTCTTATCACTAGGATTCAGAGGACAATGATATAGCGGCACCTGAAGTTTGGTGCAAAATCACACTGTTTGAAAGAGAGGAGCCGCGACTAGAATTCAACATTGATCGACCAGCAATTATTATTGATAGTTCTGACAACTCATTTGATGCCACAAGGTATGATTTAAATTTGTTATCCAAATTGTATTGTTATTGCAAGTGAGCCGTGATAAAGGGGTTTATTTCTAACACTGAGAACTTGTCATTGGCTCTGTACGCCTTGCGTGCCTTTGTAGTTAAGGTGGCTCAAAGGAGTTAGCACAATTTGGAGGGATGGCTCTATTGAAACGATTAATTCTACAACATAGCTGTTTCATGTAACGGCAATGTTATGGTACCAAATATTGAAACTAAGTAAGGCTTCGGACAAACGGAAATGAGGGCAATTCTAAGACTTCGAAGACAACAGAAAACGAAATATTTCACATTATATTCCACGAGAAGAGAGCGCTAGATATGAGATGGTAGAATCCCACGATGTGGGTATAATTAGCTCGTATCCCACGCCCCAAAGTAAATTAATTGTTTTATTGAAAAGTATGTTATATGTTTGATTGATTAAAGTTGCGGTTAGGGTTTTTTAGTGTTTGAGATGCGATTTACGAGGCCGTTGATACAGAGGCATACCAGGATGAACTTTAAAAACGTTTAAGCCATTTTTTTTCGGGTCTTGAGTGACAGCTGATACGGCAGTAAATGGAGTCCTTAAAATGATTCTTGTACACTGATACCCCCTTCATGTTATCAGGTGGCAAATGACTTAGCTATCTTCCTTGGCTCGCCCCTTAAAGGAGGTACAGCTCTATAATCGCATTGAAAATTATGAGTGGCCTCACGAACAGTCAATTAATGAAACATTCAACCTAGAATTCAAACTGTTATCTTTCCTTTTTTTAAGAATCGGACTGGGGACCCTACCTCCAAGCCCTGACGCAAAGGTTACAAAAGTGAGGAACTGTGTTGGAAAGGTAAATATTTAGAAAAGCCGGGGGTGGGGAAGTGGACGTGGGACTTTAACCTGGGGTGGGGGGGCAATAATTGGTTGACCAAGTGTGAATGACTGCTGTAGCGATCCATCTCTAATATACAAAGATTCACTTCTGGCGGAAAACATCCCCCTGTCCGACAGTGTACGTGTGGATACAGCTGAGGACGACGAGCCTATATCTGTTAATGAATACGTAGTCGCCAAGGCACTCCGCGCCATTAAGATCTTTCACGCTGGCGGTCCTGAAAACATACGCCGATATCCTGGCTGCTCCGATCGCTGTCATCTTAAACTGCTCTTTTTCTGAATGCGAAGTCCCTACTGCTTGGAAACTTGCCGACTTCAGTAAACACCTCAGACCGATATTTTTAACGTCTTCTCTGCCTAATGTCGCAAAAGGTTTCGTTATCGACATGTCCCTTAAACCAGTTTATTGATCCCGCCCAGTATGGCTTTATTCCCGGCTCGTCTACCACGTGTGCGCTTATATCTATGTTCCATCGATGGCTGAGCGCCACTGACGGTCCTGGGGCCTCTTTACGAAACTGCCCTCCTTGATTTGCAGACAGCATTCGACTTAGTGGACCATGATCTCTCATCGCCAAGCTTTATAGCCTTGGAGTTAGACCGAAATCTATCAACTGGATAATTGAAAACAAAGAGTCAAGCTTGGGAATATACTTTCAAACGAACGACTTTTCGTACTTGATTTCCGGTCTAGCATGTTTTGTAATCCCGGTCTAGCCCGTCTCCTACACCTGAAGCCTACCTGATCATTCATGAGTGAAATCAATTGACTTTCATGACGATTCGAAGCTTTCCCCTACTTTGTTATATTCCGAACTAGTGTTTCGTTTCTGTCAGCACAATTACTGCGCAAATTGTTGGTCCAAGAGTATCACTGGAGATCCTTTCCAAGCGGCGACTCGAGATTGAAATAAGCTTTCGTCTTTTTTTCTGATACCTTTAGCACAAAGTAAACAAATTTCCTCTTTCGATTTCGGAGAAACAAACATGTTCGATTGTTTTTGTCGGGTTGTACCATTCAAGTGCAGAACTTTCGAATGACGTCATCACCTTTTTAGCGCGAAACGGAAATGAAAACCTTGCACGCCAGACAAGTCGACCTCTAGCGACTTCGTCGCTCGCTCATCCGATTCGCGTCCAAAAAATCACGCTTCGCTTGCCACAACATTTTCTCCTGGGATTCTCGTTAGGTCGACTTGTGGCAAGTCTAGCTTGGGAACTGTTTTTCTTCTTGGCTTCATGTTTCCGCCGGAGTACCCCAAGGCACCAAAACTGGGGCCTTGGCTCTTCCTGGTTATGATTAATGACCTCAAGTTGCCTGATGAATCGTTCTTCAAATGGAAATGTGTGGACGATACCCCAATTTCGGAAGTGATTTTCCCATCCCAGTCAAGTCACCTCCAGCTGGCTGTAGACCATGTGAATAATTGGTCACGCGATAATATCTTCGAGCTGAACCCCTCGAAGTACAAGGAGCTCCATATCTGCTTCTTTTGAGCAAAAGATGTTGTTCCTCGTCAAATTAAACCCGGAATTCTCAACTTAACTATTAGAAGAGGCCAAGGCAACTTTAGCATTTGTGCATTCGTGTCGTGTCGGTAGAATAGGCAAGTTTTGACTGCCGCTTGTTGTTTTTTTTTTTTTTTTTTTGTTTTGTTTTTGTTTTGTTTTGTTTTTTTTTGGGGGGGGGTGATAGTAAAAGAGGTGTATTGTGGGATGTGAGAAAGTAGAAAATACCGATGTAAAATTTCTGACTGCGCAATGATTCGGTATTGATTTCTGATTTGGTATTGTTATATTGGTTTTGTTCTTTTGTTTTATGGATGCCTTATGTTCGCTCAGTGGCCGTGTGTAGTTGTCTTTTCCGATAAATATAGCATGTAGTTGTAGTTCACTAGTTTTAACGTTTTCTGCTTCTTTCTATGCAGGGAGTTAAAATTGAAAATGATGAACAGGGAAATGTCTGGGCGACTCGAGGAAGCAAGAATGCAATTTTCGTAAAGGTATGTAAAAAAATCACCGGAATATAATACTTTTATGGGAGGGTTGTATTGACCTGTCCTTCGGGGATGTGCGCTTTATTCCCCTGGTGACACGCCTTATGGTGTTGGATTTTCTAGAGCAAAATTAGGACATGGACACACACAGACTAATCCAATCACTGGCCTATATTTTCTAACTCTGTATAACACAGTCTTCCTGATGTTATGCAAAGTATGACGTAAGCTTTGAAGCGCAGGAAAGTTGTAGGGCAAAAACCAATTGTACACCATGAATATTGTAACCTATCAGTATGCTATGGGAGATATTTTCTGTCCATGAAATAGAGGACCACTCGGGCTACTCTCCCTTGACCTTCTATGTGGGCTCGTAGTACCATGTCCCATAACGCGCTAGTGTCTAACTCTTATCTATTCCCTGGCGAGATGCAAGCTCATAAACTGGTGGAGCGACCAATCGTCATCACTCGGTAAAGAGATTTCATCGGCAACGCCTGGCTTTGCTGTGACCAGTGGAAGGAACGAAAGGCAAATGCCGTCTTTCAACAGAGCTATACTGATAACTTGTTCTCTCCATCCGTAGGGTTCTTTCTTATCTGATGATCTGTTCGCATTGAGAGGTGCTTTAGAAAGGGATAAAACGTTCAAGGTATACTTCATTGCCTTAATTGACGTCAAATTTCTTTTGTTATTTAATTTACCTACCACTTAACAAAAGAAGTCATTGTTTCAACAAGCAATTAACCTCTGGTTGGCACATCAGTAACACCGAATGGGTGACATCACGCAAAATGTAGATATTGCGACGTATCCACCCAAACCAAAGCCTTCGGGCTATCCGTTAGATAATAAAGCATAGCAGGAAAATGTAATTTCTGGCGTTTGAGCGTGCGAATGAGACACAAATTGATATTTCTACGGCACGGAAACATCAGAGTGTGGGTGCGACTTGTGTGGTGCATGATGGTCATCATGCAGTCTATTTAGTTCTATCCTGTCACGTCAGCAAGTCATTCTAAGCCTGGACTGGTCACCGCTACGCTATTTTTACCTTTTTTTTTTTTTTCATATACTATTTGTACCTTCTTTTATTGATTTGCTGATTTTGTGACTTGCGAGATACCATTTAAACCCCGGAGGGTAGCTGGCACTGCATGGGTTCGGCAATGTTTCCACTTTTTCCCCGCACGGGTTTTTTGGTTTTTCGTATCCGGCGCTGTCACAGATTTATGCAGTGTATCATTTGCTGTTGTTGTAATCTAAGTCATAGGTTGTTCACGCCTGTCACTAGTGCAAGGTCGGAGGAATCCAAGATAAGCCTAATGGATTGTATTGGTGTGATGTGTAGTGGAGTTGAAAAAAAACCTCTCACATTACCCAGCTGTAGGATTCTAGTATTCTAATGGGAAAAGCCTCATTTACACTTCAGTGTATGTATGGAGGAGAGTCCATAAACTCTTGCTTGCCTCCTTGCCTTTCTCCCCAGCTGCTGTCAACCACTGATTGGTCCTGGAGGGTGCCTCTAGCTCACGGCCGTTTGTGGCTTTGTCAACTATTTTGAGTTTAACTTGTCTTCCCTTATGGACTATTATTCACCACAACACTGACTATATGCAAATAAAGAAGATATCTTTCGAACCTCAGTAACACAGGGAAGCATATTCAACGGAGATATCAACCTCTTCGGTAATTGAAATAAACTGTCCTTTAAGCGTCAACTTGTGGAGCACTGCATGCATGGAGCTCAAGTAGAGCTCGCTTTAAGCTTAATTTAGATGCCAAAAAACGTAAATCAATCGTTTTCTTGGAGAGAAGCAAGAAAGCCAGATAAACACCTCTTGAATAAGCGTAGTAACTCAGTTTAACGGCTTGCTTCTCTACAATGTTGTCAACGTTTGTGTTTATCATTATCTTTTCTTTCTTTCAGATATTTGATTGGGAATCATTTGCAGATTCTGTCCGTTACCACTGCCTTCGTTCCAAGACGTTTAATCCCGAAATAGAAAGTGACATCCTGTCGAGCGCCTCCATCTTTTTCAGTTTTGTAAAAGATGGGAAAGATGATACAAACACACCTTGTTGGGCACAACTTGATGTACTTTCAGCTTTAGAGCAGGCAAAGGGTAAGTTTTTTTTTCGACGTTATTGTTGTTAAATCAACGCTACTTTGTCCCCATGGCTAATTTTCTCATCATTTTAGAGCCTTCATCTTTTTACAAACTACTGCGGCATGTAAATGGTAATTTTTCAACTGGATCTTTCTTCTAAGCAAGATCACGGGGTCTATGTTTGGGAGGTAGCTGTATTTATTACTGGTTTTACTTTGAATTGAAAGGCTACCGTAACCTAAGAAACGCAAAATGCATAACGTTCGTATATTACTTGAACTTGAACATGGTCCACTTCAGATATAACATCACATCAATAATAATTTTGTACCAAGTATTTCTTTCTGTGGCCTTGTTTTGACAGCTGCTTGTAATTACACTCGCGAAAAGCGGGAGCAAGAGAAACAACAGGTGATCAACTCTTTGCCGCCAATTCTTCGCCCTAAAACCGCAAAAGCACGTGAACTAGCAGCTGTGGAGCACTTCCAACACAAAATCCGACCGCGGCGTTACATTGATACCATGAAGTTCAACAGAAAAAAATGGGCGCGAAAAGAGGTGGTTTTGAATCCTTTTTTGTTCGGAAATAGTGGGAGCCTATCTCAGATTAATCAGCAGATTTCCATGAATGCACGTTCAAGACAGAGCAGCAGTGAGCCAGTGGAAGCTGTTGATGGTGCGAGCCACCTTCCTAATTCGCTGATGGATGCGTTTGACTTTAGCCCAAATATGAGAGAGGAAGTTGCAACTCGCGGTGACAGTTTTTTCGCAAGCGACTTAACTATTTCACCAGAAAGTATTAACAGAGGGATGCAGTTTCCGGAGAACAAGGTTGTAATGTCACCGAAATCATCGACGGAGAAACCAGTGAAGAAAATATGGGCAAGGAAAAAGTTTGAAGATGGCAAACCTGTAAAGGGAGGAAAGCGATCTTAAAAAAAACAAGTCACTAAAGATCGTGCCACCTTTGTGTCAATCATATTTTGCTATTAAATCATTTCATGTAGCCTTAAAGGTTCTTAGGATGCTTTTAAGTTCATTTTAAGATTGGGGCAAGCGGCAAATGGGTTTATGGTCGGTTCGTCCACAATCAGATCTCTTGAGGAACACTTAAGTTTATTCGCCCACACATCTTAAGAAGGCTGGTTTGGGGTCGGGGAAACGACTTGACTGTGGGCGAATCACCTTGTAGGCGAAACGACCAGATACCGACAAATGATGTGATCTTTGCGATGAGGTTTGGTTCGTTATTTTAACAGGCGGAAAATTTTGGTGTTATGTCCACTTATTGGAGAAAGCCCATTCATACACTGAGTAAAAGGACCATCAGATTTTAGGGGCTATTCCGAGGTTCACTCTTTCTTTGCTCTAAAGGGCGAAAGCAAGAGTTTGTTTACAGTTTGCTCAAGGACAAAGCATCCGCAGCTGAAGTGCCAGCCAGGGTAATTGCAGGAGGCAATGCGGCCCAGTGGGTAGGGCGCTTGCCTTGGGTTTAAGACCCGTCCTCATAGTCCCTGGTTCAACTTCTCGGTAGCCAACTGGTCTGCCTCCGGCCAGTTGGGATTCTTAACAGTTGTTTTTGTTGTTGTTTTGTCTTGTCGTTATGTTGATTGTTTCATTGGCCCTGAAAAGCCCCTGTGGACAGTGGTCGATTAAGTATGTATGTAAGTGGAATGACCCGCGCTCTTTTTTGTTGCAGTTGTGCAATTTTTTACCTTTATGCTTGTATACATATTTGGGAGGACGAAAGATAGCCAGACATTCTGATCATTGCATCATAAAGAAGCGGGTTTCCTGTTATTTTACCCGGGCGGGTGCGTTTCAGAACTTATTAAGGACGGTGCCTACTACTGTTGTTGTGCATACGTTCTGCGCATCTCGAGGTGATACCCGAATTTCCTATGGATGGTGCTTATTAATACAGGGATATTTTTTGCGCAGTTCAAAACTATGCGGAGAAAGCAGAACTTGGCAAGTGTTCTAGATATCCAAAAAAGAAAACTGGGGGTAACCATGCATTTTTCAGAGATAATTAAGCTTAGATTTGGAAAAGAACGCCATACATAGCTTTGTGATTTAAAGCTTTTTACAAATATTGGTGATTAATCATCTTTGAAAAATGCGTGATTACCCCCAATTTTCTTTTTGGATTTCAAAAACACTCGTTGAGGTCTGCTTTTCCCGCATATCCATACAACCGCGCAAAAATACCTTAGAATTAGTAGGCAAATTTTGCACCAAAACTTCAAATTTAGCGGGCTGTACTGCGGAATATGGCCTGCTAAATTAGCCAATCATATTGCGCGTACTATCTGAGAGATAATGATAAAGTGACAAAATTTTCATAGTGATGTGGGGCGGAACCTGCAACCTTGAGGTATTTTATTGACTATAGTTTTAAGGTAACATCAGCTTTAGATTTAATGAATTTGTATCTACTTGAAATCCTATATTTAACGGGGGGTCTAAAACACAGGTCACTTTTGAGAGAGGGTCACCCGTTGCAGGTCATTGTTTTGCCTTTTTGAAAGTAACCCAAAACCCTCAATGTGGCTAACCCTAGGCTGAAAAACCAAGTTTAGGCCTAGGGTTACCCAAATCAATTAGGGTTTTGAGTGACTTTCCAAAAGGTAAAATAATGAGCTGCAACGAGAGACCGTGTTTTAGACCCGCCGATATTTAACTCCTTTTATTGGTACGGATACTCTCAAGTTGGGTCTTTATAGACGTAAGTAATAGGTAAACACGACTTATCGTCAATAAATAGGGCTGAAGCGAATCTTTCTTATGTAGTTTTTTTCATGATTCAGTGAAATAAAGCAGTATGTATGTATGTATGTATGAGTCGAATGTATGTTTGTAACGTTTGAAGTCATGTGTTCCAAAGCACCTTGAGGCGCTGGAAGTCGTACCCAATCCTTGTATTGTTGCTCCGTGAGAAATGC
>NC_090896.1:22670942-22683442 GCF_036669925.1 Montipora capricornis
GCTCAACAACACTTCTAATTCCTAGACACGATCCTCCAAATGATGTCACCATTTGTATGGATATAAACCCAAATCCTGGCCCGAGTTCTGTGCAAGACAGTTTGAATCCTTCTCGTTTGGCCGAAACTCATTTGCGTGTTACATCCCAATGTGAACAAAGTTTGTCTTACTCAGGACGCGAGCTGTTGCGTCTTCGTCACCTCGCCAAAACAACATCTATGAGCCAGTCTACCTATCAGATGTTGAAATCTCTACTCTTTTCCATTATCGTGGTAAAAGCGCGCTGGCAAGAGAGAGAATCAATCGAGGGTTTTGGACCAATCTTGTTTTGATAGTTATTCTAATGTACATGCTATTTTACAAGTCCCCACAGAGATCAGCCCTCATTTTTCTAGAGCTCGCTTCAAAATCGATTTTAACACCGTCGAACAACAGTCACAAATTAAGCGCCCATTATGTCCCAAAGCTTATGGTTTCCAATGTTATGTCCCTTGCGCCAAAGATTGACAAAGTACAAGAGTTTCTCCTAAGATCTGACATCTCTTTGGCTTTCATTACGGAAACCTGGCTGAAGGAAACCATCGGTGATAGTGCAGTCCGTATCCCTGGCTACACAATAATACGGAAAGACAGGATGGTAAATAACCATGGCGGTGTCTGTTTTTACCTAAGAGACGGAAGCTTTAACTACCAGCGACTTTATGAATTGTCGTGTTGTGCCGATCATTAGATCATATGGGTTCATCTAAGACCTGCACGCCTTCCAAGAGGATCTTCCCGTTTGATAGTAGTTGTATTATATCACCCACCAGGAGCAGATGAAAATTTTATACGTGAGCATTTGTTTAACTCTCTGGCCGCGGCGGAGTCAGCTTACCCCAACTGTGCGCTCATCATAACCGGCGATTTTAATCGCCTTGACGTCACATGGCTTAAACGACACTTTCAACTAAAGCAAATCGTGAAAACGCCAACCAGGAAGGATGCTATCTTGGACTTAGTATTAACTAACTTGTATGATCACTACGGTAAACCACAGACCTTTCCACCCTTTGGTCTATCCGATCACAATACTATATCTGTCTCGGCTCTGGCGAGAAAATCAGGCTCTGCTCCTGACAAATTCATTCTCAAACGAGATCTACGACCTAGCCGAAAAGCAGAGATAGGAAAATTTCTATGCTCACAAGTTGGATTGGCCTTTGTTATTTGGCTCCCTTGAAAGCTACGATGCTTTACTCAGTGTTTTTGACGAGGTTATACACACGGGCCTCGACCTTTTAATGCCCGTCAGCAAAGTTCGGTTGAATACACGTGATGCTCCTTGGATAACACAGCACTTGAAAGATTTGATCCAGAAAAGGCAACAGGTTTTCCACAAAAAAGGTGCGGATTCAGTTTAATTCAAATTTTATAGGAATCAGGTTAACCGAGAGAGAAAGCTTTGTAGAACAAAGTTTTATGAGTCACATGTGGCGCATACGAAGAAGGAAGATCCCAAATCTTGGTGGAGAGAGAAGAAACGTTTGCTCAGGTAATCTCCTTAATCACATAAACGTTAAGGAAGTTGAGAACTTATCTACACATAAATTGGCGAATTCCATAAACAAAGCATTCCTCGAGCCTCTTGAAGAGTATCGTCTGTCTTGCCCCATTACTCGCCTGGCAATGAAAAAAAGTTCCCCGGAGTTCCTGGAAGTATCCGAAGAACGTGTGTGGAAAATACTATCAAAACTCAATCCCTTTAATCGTGTGGCCCTGACAGGATTCCTAATTGGCTTCTGCGAGAATACGCCGACCTTATTGCTTTTCCTGTAAGCAGAATTCTCAACGCATCATTTAAAGAGCAACTTCTACCTCGTTCGTGGAAATTGGCTGATGTAACTCCGCTTCCTAAGAAAAAACCTGTAAAAATCTTAAGGGCGCGTTCGATTGACCCTATTCCGGAATAAGAATACGTGGAGTGATGATTAAAGCGGTATGTTTGGCACGTTTTGAAGCAGCAAGGATAATAAAAATATGTTTTAAATAGCATTTTAGCATATGTTTGACAATTTTAATGTGAATCTCCGTAAAAACGAAGGAATTCTAACTTATATTCCATGTATTCCTATTCCGGAATACGGTCAATCGAACGCGCCCTAAAGAAGGATCTTAGACCCATTTCACTCACTCCATGTGTCTCGAAGGTAGCCGAGGAGTTCGTGGTACGCGATTACATCATGCCCGCCGTTCTAAATAAACTCGATATGAATCAGTATGGCGCTGTACCAAAGTCTTCCACCACCCTCGCTTTATTGGACATGCTTCATGATTGGTCTAAGGGCATCGACGGAAATAGTGCTACTATAAGAACTGTTCTGTTCGATTATCGTAAGGCTTTTGACTTAATCGACCATAGCATTCTTATAAGGAAATTATGTAAGTTAAACGTGCCAAATAGCATCAGTAATTGCATTATCGACTTTTTGTCAGACAGATCTCAAAGAATCAAACTTGGTGAGGGATGGGTATCTGAGTGGGGATGAGTCCCCTCGGGCGTCCCCCAGGGAACAAAACTAGGATCTTGGCTTTTTTTAATTATGATTAATGACCTTGTAGTCGAAAATGCTCGCTCATGGAAATATGTAGACGATACCACCATCTCCGAAACGGTGGCGAAAGGTGAGCTTAGTAATGCACAGCGTTATACAGATAAAGTAATACAATGGTCACTAGAAAACAGAGTCCAACTGAACACTGAAAAGTGTAAAGAGATGCCAATATCTTTTACAAAGTTCCTGCAAGAATTTGAGCCCATTCTCATCAATGGCGATACTTTGGAAGTAGTAGAAAATGTAAAGCTTTTGGGTCTTAATATTTCCAGTAATTTGACCTGGAATATCCATATTAATGAAATTGTTAAGAAGGTCTCTAAGAGATCATATTTTTTGATTCAACTTAAGAGAGCCAATGTTGCTCGCAATGATCTAGGGCTGTTTTACTCTAGTTGTATTAGATCAATCATAGACCATGCGGTACCGGTTTTTCACTACAGTTTGCCTGGATATTTAATGCGAGAATTAAAACATGTACAGAAGAGAGCAATGTCCATCATCTGTCCTGGTCATGGCTATCATGAGGCCCTCGATATTATTAACTTTAGGGAATTAGCCATCCATCATGACCAAATGTGTGAGACACTTTTCGACACGATTGTAAATGACAACAATCACTGCCTTTATAAGTTACTACCAGCAATACATGAAACTACTTATTTGTTAAGGCGTGCGCAACCTTTTAACGTACCACGCTTCAAAACCGACCGTTTTAAGAATAGTTTTATTATCTCTTCATGTCTTAAAGCGAACTCAGCTTAGAGTTTCCCTTTTTAGCCGAGTGGACCCTTTTAATAATTAGATAGTTAATAATTAAATGAATGTAACTTTTTTTATCTTCATTATGTAAGTAAATACGCAATTCAGTTTTTTACGTGCTATGTATTTATGAATAAATAAACTTCAAACTTCAAACTAAGGTTTCCAGGATTTGAACTGTACGCACGGGCGTACGAGCGTATATGGACGCTACGCTCCTCATAGAACTGCCCCCGCTGTCAAGTATAATTGTACGCAGAATTCAATGTGTCCAGGGCTCAGCTAGGGGAATGGCCGTTTACAAAGGGAGTAGCATAAGGCAACTCATTTTGAAGCGGGGAGAGAACAAATAGCTTTATCTGAGTACATAGTTTAGTGTCGTTGAAATGTAAGAAGTAGAGGGTTTGATCATGGAAGACACGGTGCTGTGCAAGTCGAAACAGAAACTAAAGGAAACTCAAGATCAATTTTTGCAGCAATTTTGCCACCGCTTTTCAGACAGAAATGTAACATACTGAAAGGGATGAAGTTTGTTAGTCTTAAATAAAGTAATGAGTAACCACTGATGCTGCAGAGTTTAATGTCAATGCCGCTTATTCAGATGTCCTTGAACCAGGAATTGTTAAAATATGACTTATGAAATGGTGCATCGTTAAGGATAAGCTCATGGAATGAAAAATTTGTAAAGAAAACTCTTCTGGTAACAAAATTAGCATTCGGGAATGTTGAGAGTATTTAAATTCCCAACAATGCTTACTATTATATACGCGCGTAGCGTGGTCATTTTTTCAAGTACGCACAAGTACATGTGATCCAGAAACCTAAGTAAACTGAGCGAAAAATACTGCGTTCTTTATTTCTTGTTCGAAATAGTTGTGTTACTACAAGGAAATAACAAAGCGTCTTGCCCTTATTTTGAGCAAACTTGGCGCAAACAAAACATTGTTTTGGTTGTGCTAGCGTGACTGGAATTGTCAACAACGTTCTCGGAACGTCGCTCCTTTGCAACTTCGCCTTTTTGTTGCACGCTGACCAAACAACACTGCATTGTTTAGTGTAAAAAAGTCAATGCAAAACTAAGTGAGAACATGGTATAGCTTTTGTTTTAGCTTTTAGAATTTAATCAAAGTGGTGTTTTCATAAGGAAATCTTGGTTGCGTACAAGTAAAATGTTAAAAATAGAAACAATTGCTTAAAATTTCAAAATTTTCTGGTCACTTCAAGTGCGGACGTGCGTATTTGCGTATAGGACGCTACGCGCCTGCTATATGTAGCTACACATGACATGTTTATTAGTTTCCTATGTCGCTATAATTTATTGCGTTCGAGGTACGAGAACGTACTCTATTTCAGTCGTGTTTCGCGCCACTTCCGGCTGGATACCGGGTCATTTTGAAAAATTTTGGGTCGTACGTACGACGAATATCGCCTCGATTTCGTGAGGTTGCCGCAGTGATACGACTTGCAGGCTCATAGCTACGAAGCCGCCATATTGGAAGACGTGAATGGCCTGGGCACGAGCTTTCGTTCTACGTTGGTACTACGTTGTACTTCGTTCTTCATGCGTCGCGTGGTGGCCGCCTCTGGTGTTTAACCACAGGCTCCCCAAGCTGAAAATAAGTGGTGTATGCGACAGTTTGTGTATACACAGGCGGCCCAGAGTCGGAAGGTAAACAATTATAAGGATTTGTATGGGAATCTTGATAACAGACTGAAAAAGATATTTTTGATAATAAAAATTAACGGTAAAACTACGACGTTTCGAAGTCTCCATGACCTCATTATCAAGTAAAATGTAAAATGTTAAAATTGATGTAAAATTGTAGCTCAGAGGTTATATACAAATAAAATGTGATAAACTTCATTGGAATAATGAGCGTTCATTGTTATTGGTGTTTAACGTGTCAGTTCGTGCAGTATATGTTTAAATAAATACTTTTGCACGTATTGAGTCAGACTGCGTGTTTAGCTTTGGTTTTCGTTCGCGAATGAATAACATTTCGTGAATTAGGCAGTCCATTTTCCCGCGGCATTTCTTGAGAACAGAAAACATTTCCGCTAGGTTAGTGAACGCTACGCCGTGGGCTTCTTTCAGATGCTTGCCAATGACAGAGGCTTTATGTTCTTCTATGCGTTGATGAAGATGGCGTGTGGTATAACCGATATAATCCGCATCGCACGAATCACATTTGAAAATGTAAACAACGCATTGGTGGTTAATTAAAGCGGGCTTCTCTTCTTGTATCTTGAGCTTTTCCTCGATCTTACGACTCGTGAAAACTGGTTGTAGGTCAGTTCCGATTTTCCGGCCAAGATCTTTCAGCTGATGTCTTACTGTGTCGGCCGATTTTTGGTCTTTAAATGGCAAAGGAACTGACCTACAACCAGTTTTCACGAGTCGTAAGATCGAGGAAAAGCTCAAGATACAAGAAGAGAAGCCCGCTTTAATTAACCACCAATGCGTTGTTTACATTTTCAAATGTGATTCGTGCGATGCGGATTATATCGGTTATACCACACGCCATCTTCATCAACGCATAGAAGAACATAAAGCCTCTGTCATTGGCAAGCATCTGAAAGAAGCCCACGGCGTAGCGTTCACTAACCTAGCGGAAATGTTTTCTGTTCTCAAGAAATGCCGCGGGAAAATGGACTGCCTAATTCACGAAATGTTATTCATTCGCGAACGAAAACCAAAGCTAAACACGCAGTCTGACTCAATACGTGCAAAAGTATTTATTTAAACATATACTGCACGAACTGACACGTTAAACACCAATAACAATGAACGCTCATTATTCCAATGAAGTTTATCACATTTTATTTGTATATAACCTCTGAGCTACAATTTTACATCAATTTTAACATTTTACATTTTACTTGATAATGAGGTCATGGAGACTTCGAAACGTCGTAGTTTTACCGTTAATTTTTATTATCAAATGTATTTCTAAACGTTCTCTGATTAAAAAGATATTTACCCGCAAAAGTTCTCAATAAAAAAGCCGTACTTTATTGTCATGGTGAATTTCTTGCTTTTTGTGTGGTTTTTTGCCTGATTGAATGCGATTTAAGCGACTTCTCAAATTCCCGAGTCGTCACTCTTCCCTAAATAAAAGAAAGGCTGGCAACTCATTTCTAACTTACCTCAGATCTCGCCGGAAAAATTCACACTTCCCCGGCATCAGTCACGCTCAAACTCCGGCGATGGCTACACGGATAAATTTACTTCCCCTTGACCAAGTTTCAAGGTCCAGCGAGTATCCATTGCTGAGAAACTGCGAAAAATATTCAAATTTTCAAACTCCTTCGAGGCTCGCTAACAACCAATTTTGACACGGCTGGTCAACGGTTCACCGAGCCTCCATACGGTGAGCGCAAACCTACGCAAGTGTTCCCCTAGTTGGGCAGAGCAAAACAAATCCCAGACTCGTCCCCAAATACCTGCCTGGGGTCATGTTCGAGTTTCTAAATCGGCGAACGATATTAATAGTTCCATACTGAAACCTTAAACACAGCTCCCATCGCTTTGGTTGCCCCACCGCATGTTATAAATCCGGATTTTCATCGAACTCCGTAAGTACTGAAGCTGTTTGAAGCCTCGCGCGTGCAAAAATCCCCTCGTCCGATGACACTCGACACCACGGCTGTTTTTTTGTTGTTGTTGGAAAAAGTATAGTTTTGTTAAGTGAATTGCTTTGAGCCAAAGAAATCACCGCACCGTAATTTCTACTGTCCAAAAAACAGACAAGCGAGATTGAAACTCGGATACCTTTCAGGTATTCCGAGTAATAATTGTTGGTTTTCGATCGGTATCGCTTGATGCACCGGTGTGAGAAATAATTTTGAACATTTCAACGCAACTGGAAGCGCAAAAACAAAGCACAGATGATTTCAACGATGGCATTTTCCCTGGACTCTCAACAGAAAAATGTGTCCAAAAGGCTGAAAAGGTGCAGCGACCTTTTCACATGAATTTCTTCTGCAGTCATGATAATATGAGTTGTTGACGGATGAAAAACAGGATTGTGTTTCATACACTCGTAAATACCTTCGACTGCGTTTCAAACTCCATCCAAACAGCTTCAGTACTTACGGAGTTCGATGAAAATTCGGATTTATAACATGCGGTGGGGCAACCAAAGCGATGGGAGCTGTGTTTAAGGTTTCAGTATGGAACTATTAATATCGTTCGCCGATTTAGAAACTCGAACATGACCCCAGGCAGGTATTTGGGGACGAGTCTGGGATTTGTTTTGCTCTGCCCAACTAGGGGAACACTTGCGTAGGTTTGCGCTCACCGTATGGAGGCTCGGTGAACCGTTGACCAGCCGTGTCAAAATTGGTTGTTAGCGAGCCTCGAAGGAGTTTGAAAATTTGAATATTTTTCGCAGTTTCTCAGCAATGGATACTCGCTGGACCTTGAAACTTGGTCAAGGGGAAGTAAATTTATCCGTGTAGCCATCGCCGGAGTTTGAGCGTGACTGATGCCGGGGAAGTGTGAATTTTTCCGGCGAGATCTGAGGTAAGTTAGAAATGAGTTGCCAGCCTTTCTTTTATTTAGGGAAGAGTGACGACTCGGGAATTTGAGAAGTCGCTTAAATCGCATTCAATCAGGCAAAAAACCACACAAAAAGCAAGAAATTCACCATGACAATAAAGTACGGCTTTTTTATTGAGAACTTTTGCGGGTAAATATCTTTTTCAGTCTGTTATCAAGATTCCCATACAAATCCTTATAATTGTTTACCTTCCGACTCTGGGCCGCCTGTGGTGTATATAGAGAATTGTATGGGAAAATCACCGATCGTAAAAAAATTGTGTAAATAACTATCTCATTTGAAATAAAGTTTTCCTACCTCAAATGTGTGACCAACTTGTCTCTTTTGGCGAGTTTCGAGCCATTCTGACGCCGTTTAGTGAAGTCATCCGGAAGGCCGTTGCTGAAATAATGGGAAGGCCGGTGACTCCATCCATCGCTGGCCAGACCTCACTCCACAAATCGTTTTCTCCTCAACAGGAAAAGTCCCGAATCGCAATAAAAACAACAGTTCCATAAAGCCCAATAAATTTCACTCCAAATACCGCGCGCTGGCAACACGACCGTTGTTGACTGCCCAGTCACAAGTCAACAACGGTCGTGTTGCCAGCGCGCGGTCAAATTCAAATGGACCAATCAGAGTTGAGGGTGAAACCATCTTGCGAGTTTCCGTTGTTGACTACCCGGTCACAAGCCTCTGAGGAAAGCCGAAGAGGTGAATTTTAAGGCAAAGTTTTCGTTCTTCACGAGTCTTTCGGCCGCCGAAACACACGTATTTGGAGTGAAATTTATTGGGCTTTATGAAACTGTTGTTTTTATTGCGATTCGGGACTTTTCCTGTTGAGGAGAAAACGATTTGTGGAGTGAGGTCTGGCCAGCGATGGATGGAGTCACCGGCCTTCCCATTATTTCAGCAACGGCCTTCCGGATGACTTCACTAAACGGCGTCAGAATGGCTCGAAACTCGCCAAAAGAGACAAGTTGGTCACACATTTGAGGTAGGAAAACTTTATTTCAAATGAGATAGTTATTTACACAATTTTTTTACGATCGGTGATTTTCCCATACAATTCTCTATATACACAAACTGTCGCATACACCACGTATTTTCAGCTTGGGGAGCCTGTGGTTTAACTCATTTAGGAAGAATGATTGTAAACTTTGTCGTCTTCATTATTATAAGTAGAAGGGTCCAAATCAGGTGATGGTAATTCATCTGACACAATGTCATCATCAGATTCAACAGTCATCATATTGGATGGAACACCGTTGGCAGGCGAGCAATCCAATGCATGTTGATTTATAATAAGGATTGGATCTTAACATTAGAACACATAGGGACATCCCCGTAGCCGTCACTATTTAGCAAACAAAAATATAGATATTGCAGTTGACATGACATGCATACATAATATATCGTGTATTAAATGTTGATCTGCTGAGAATCATGAAAGAACAATAACATTCCAGTTAAAATGATTCGAGACTTTCAAATCAGTATTCGTTATGGTTTCAGTTAAAATAAATCAAGTCATTCAAATATGTATTCGTTCTGATGTCAGTTAAAATGATTCAAAACTTTCAAATCAGTATTCGTTCTGGCCGTTTCAGTCAGAATGATTCAAGACTTTCAATTATGTACTCCTTGCCATTGTTCCAGTTACCGCCAAACCAAATACTCTTTTGAAACGACTAAAACAGCTATAGCTTGGCAAAATTGTTATCAGAAGAAAATGTAATTGGAAAGTTAAACTGTACGTACAATAATTCAACACCTTCAAATTTCTACTTGTTATCATTATTCCTATTCAAACAATTCAAGACTTTCAAATATGTACTTTTTACCAATGTTAAAAAAAGCAACTATGGACTCGTTTTCGTTTAAAACGGGCAACCCTAACCCAGAATCCGGAATCTGGAATCCGGAATCACAGGTCATTGTTTTACCAATACAGAGAGTAAAAACTATCCTAAACATTCATAAAAGCTAACCTTAGGCTAATTAGGCCCAAACAAACGTTTTTTGGCCAAAGGTTAGCTTTTATGAATGTTTAGGATACTTTTTACTCTCTGTATTGGTAAAACAATGACCTGTGATTCCGGATTCCGGGTTTTAGGGTTGCTCGTTTAAAACAACATTTTGCTCATTCATATAATAATGCAACGTTGAGTTCTATACCATGCTATAATCTGACTTTAAATTTCAACTACATAATATCCTGCCACTGCAAGTCCTTTGTTTTCTTTCTTCGTCACAAAACAAGAAACTTACCCAAAAGAGATAACTAAGTCCCCTTATCTTGGCAATAGCCACCTTTTACCCCAAACAACTTTTAAAGTGGGTCGGGCCGGACTAGTTCTCACACTTTCTGAGTGCAAAATCAATAGTAAAACACAAGTAGTCTGTACCAACAAAAATTTTAGAGTCAAATAAAATCCAATAGAAACAACAACATCTTTCGTGTAAAGGAACTTCTGAAGAAATAGGACCGCTACCATAACAGCAACAATTGTTCTTTCGGGTGCTAATTACATTTCCTCCAACTTTTTACTAAATATGCCAATCCTAAACACTGTTGAAAATTTCCCTTCAGCTGGAGTCAACACGCAAACGTCAATTGTTCGCTACATTTTATCCTCTAACGATGCAAACTCTTAGTTCTTGAAAATGGCTTCCCATGTATCTAATAAGTGTCATTGCCATTGGTGGCCAAAAGGTATCATCGTTGAATAATGCGGTATTGAACGATCACAGCTAAAATTCCAATCGAACGCACTCACTAGTCTTTGATTATTTCTAGTTCTAAGGTTCACCAACTCTTTGAACCAACAGAAACTGATGGTGTAAAAAAAACCAACAAAAATGTAATAACTTGTGGCTTTTTCCTTCAATCCACTGTCGTGTTCAATATTGGATCTTAAAAACCTCTTCAGGACAGAATGCTGCCGGGAACCTTTATGTACATTTTTGGAACCCGATACCGATTGTTTGCCCTTGGGCCGGAATTTCAGCCCTGTTAGGGCCTGATTACATAGCAAGTTTCAGCCCGGGCTGAAATTTCGCTCCGCCCACCGGGCTAAAATTTTCTTTGCGATGGGCCTTTTTCGCGCGGCGGCCATATTGGCCATAGACAATAGATTTGGTACCCCGAGCCTCGAATTGAAATGTTTGGGAATGAGTTTCGGTGGAGCAAAACAAAAGTTTTCAATCCCTCGGGACTAAAGATGGCCGCCGTGTGATGAAGGTCCATTACATACTCAATTTTAGCCCAGGCACGAAACGCAAATTTTCATGAGAAAATTTACTAATCGATACGCATTCTCACGTTCCTTTTTCAGCCCGGGCTGAAAAAATGATAGCGATTACATGGATTTTTCAGCCCGGTCTTAAACCTTCTCCATGTAATCAAAACTTTCTTTTTAAGAGGATTTCTTTCAGAACCCGGGCTGAATTCTCAGCCCGGATTTGTCTCTCACTCCCTCAACTGACTGCTCCACGGTCGGCAAGGATGTCCGGTGCTAACAAGTGTGGTTGCGATTAATAGTAGGCGAGTTCAGACTGAGGTCTAAGTTGACCATAAGTGCATCAGAAACTCAAGTCAACTCTGAGACTTGACGTCTCATCACCTTATCGTGTTTTCATGTGATCAAGTAGGACTTCGAGGGAAATGAAAATAAAATTGAGATCGTACTTCGGCTTCTCCGAAGATCTTCAGTTCCCACGGCCTGCTCCCGTCTGACCTTGTAACTCAGTCGGTAGAGCAGCGGAGCACTAGTTGTGTGGGCCTATTTCCATTAGTAGGGCTAACGCTCACATGGTTCATATGGGGTAGAAACCTAGCACTTCACATTACACTCAAATCAGTTAAGTCTTCTCCGAAGATACCTCTTTTGTAAGGTCACAAAGAAATGGGGGCATTGGAGTCTTTAACAAACCGCGCAAAAAATCGCTTAAAACCGGAAAACCGCTTTACATTTTCGAGAGATTAAACATGGCGTTTACGTGACACGGAAAACGCGAAACGTTGGACTGCTGCTTGTCATGAAAGCATGAAAATGATGTTATTCTAACTCGTCTCTCTCTTTTGAAAAGTTACTTGATATCTGCTGCTGACACGCAATAAATGAGCTCATATCAAACGCGTTTCTTCCATTTTTGGCAAAACGCAAATTTTAGTCCGACGTTTCCCGTTTGCCGTAAACGTGATACTTAATTTCTCTTTTGATCAAAACCAAAAAACCCAAATTTTAAAACCGTAATCAAGCTAATTCGTTGATAATACGTGGAGCATACGAACTTGAGCTAACTCGAGAAATGGGAGAAACATTGCAGAATGTTCTCAGTTAACAGGCATGATTGCCGAACCTGAACTATACACCAAATAGGAAAAACAAGGTGAAACTGAATAGGATAACAAATCCGAAAAACCACCTGTAATTTTTCAGAAAACCGAAAACCGAATGCTAAAAATGGGGAAAACCGCAACAGATACTAAAACAAAGAAATCGTTTTGGGCACAAAACCTGAAAAACCGAGCTAAAAAAAGGTCGAAACCGCAAAACCGAAATTCCAATGCCCCCCTCAAATGAATAAGGTACGTAAT
>NC_090896.1:22690942-22708442 GCF_036669925.1 Montipora capricornis
TTTTTTTCTGTCAAAAGACCGGCTTTCCAAATCAAGCGGCTGGCACTTTCACAAATGGCTTTTCGGGCCCGAAAAGTTTTCGGGACTTTCGAGAAACGGGCCCCAGGGCCGCATCATTCAGACGACTTACTTGTTAACTTCGCCGGGCTAGAATGGGCAAAAAATTGTTCAAAGCTCTTCCTGACTATCGTCCTTCAACGCTGGCTACGTAGGCTTTGTTTTATTTTTATTTCACTTGATTTTACATTCGGTTCTAACCATCGACCATAGCGCCACAGCATGTTTGCGTGCCCTAACAGTCATACTTTGCGCGCTAGCTGGAGTGTGCATGCGTTGTAAATAGCGTCACGTGATCTCATGCAACATGGCGGCTTGTGTAAAGCTAGTGTCTATAGTATCAACGCTCTGAAATGCGTCTTTTTTGGCGCTGTTTCGAAGTAAAACTCCGCTGGAAGCCTTTGAACAAGTCTTAAGGTGCCAATTATCTGTAGAAGTTATTTTTTGGGTCTACAGATAAGAAGAAATTGGAGATCTTGGCCCATCTGTGTTGGATACGCTCTACAGTAGAAGGCAACTGGTGATTTTATCCAACTATTCCGTATGAAGACCAAAGTCAATTCTGATAGCAACACAGAAAGCGCTCCTTCGCAAACAACTGCTGTAACCACTAGCGCTGGACAGTCTAGCGTATGGTCAATATGCGATATATCAACCGACTCCCACGTGGAACTACGAGACATCACACCGTCTATAAGTCCGGTATTTACCGATGATCAAGTCCACGAGCTGTCGCGAAATTCAACTGAAGAGGATGTCTTAGGTGAGCATTTCCTCCCTCCGGACACTTTTAAACGGATCGACGAAGTTCTTAGTTCGGGTGGACAATCCAATTTACTGTACACTGATCCCGTACTCAGAAATGCACTCAAGCCGAACCATGATGTTCTTTTGCCCGACGATCTAGGTTTCCATGGTAGCATGTTTCCTTCCTTCGATTCGATTGTTGAAGCAGACAGAATTCTTAACAAAAGGGATGAACCAGCTGAGGTGATTGATGCTGAAGTTGATGGTAATATGACAAACTCAGTTGATCTGTCCAGCAAGGCAGCTTCATCTGTCAATAATGCAGCTGACAAGGCTGTAAACGACAAGGATAATAATGGGTCTGGAGCTGACAGTAGACTGAGACGCTCCCCTCGCAAACGTGTACAAGGGAAGAAGGATTTTGATTCACAAAATAATGTCACTCTAGCTCAAAAATCTATTTCAAGGGGCAAAGATATCTCAAAATTAAAATATGCAAACCCAAAACAAGAAGCTCCAAAGAAAGAGGTGAGAAGGAGTGGACGTGGTCAGAAAAACGATGAAAAGGAAGAATCTAAAACAGACAAAAAGGAAGCCAATGTAAATAATGAAAAGGAAAACTGTAAAAAAGATGATGGCACTGATGAAGAGTCCCATGGAAAACAAGATTCTGTATCCAAGAATGTCAGAAGGTAAATTTAAAATTAGCATTCCCAAGCCCCAATGTAAGAGGCTGACGGTTTGGGGTGGGGCTGGTAACGCCATTCTATAAATCCTCTGCTCATTCCACTGACCAGGAAGTATCACTTTATACTCAAAATTATGATGTTTTGAAATTTTTACATCAGTTAATAATTTTGGCCTTTTTGAAGGTAAGGCTCAAAATAATAAATTCTTTGTTATGATGGCACCACTGGCTTTGCCTCCAAGAAGATTCCTTTGTTTTATTGATCAGATTGGTTAGGTCAAGATTTCTAGATACTGTAGATCAAGATAACGAACCTGGTCAATATACCGTAGTTTTCCGGTTATAAGGCGCAGCATTTTTTCTTAAAGAAATTGCTTGTTGACTCCAAATGTGATCTAAACCCACAGTGCGTCTTATAGCCGAGTATCTTCTTGCAAGAAAACTTGTGAGGGGATGAGTCTTCAATCCTTACCATCTTGTATGTCAAACTCATCCCAGTCTTCCCCCTACTGCGATTCCTAAACGGTGGCCTCAAACCAATGTTCATGTTGATGGCCTTCAATTCTTAGCGTTGTACGACAAAAACACCCACAATAAAGTACTACTAACTAGGATTTAAAGGTTTTTCTCTAAATTCTAGTTGAATTTCCTTTTGCCACTTTTATTCACTTACACTATAATCTTCAGTTGAGACAGCATACAGTGACTAGCGATGAGTCGAAACAAATTCCTCTATTTGAGATGCATCTTATAACCAAGTATTTTGATGAGATTTTCAGTTTGTGACAAATGCCATCAAGTTTGAAAGTCTTATAACCGAGTGCACCTTGTATCCGAAAAACTATGGTATTAGTAATCTTGACTGACCATACATGTATCTTAAACAGCAAAAGCTATGACTAGATTCAAGCATTTCATGGTGTTTTTATTTTTCATTCAACCCTCTCCCTCTCACAAGTGACACTAAGAGATTTTACTTTAAATGCCAGACAGTTTCCCTCGTCAATGGGGACTGGGTCAGGGGTAAAAGTGTTAAAGATCTCAAAATCTCATGAGAAAATCAACATTTGACTCTATTCGTGGAGGAGGTGTCAGTCAAGGGACACATACAGTACAGTACAATATTACTCCCTGAAACAATGGATTTGCTTCACCAGCTCTGCTCTTTCCTGCTACACCAATACCTTATCAAGCTGTGCCCAAAATTTTCAAAAGCTGTATGTGCTATATACCTTTATGTACAGTAAAGAATCTGGGCAAATCATGATTTGAAACCCTACAGGTCACCAAGGAATCAAAGCAAGATGCCAGAGGAAGGAAAGAAGAGGGCACCAAGCAAAAAGGATGAAAAAACTGAAGAAACCAAGAAGATATGTGATGAGAGCAAAGAACCACCCAGCAAGGACAAAGATAACAAATCAAATATGCATGAGAAAACAAATAAAAACAGAGCCACAGGCAACCAAATTGATATAGAGGAGAAAAAGGGCATAAGAAAAAGTGGACGTATATCTCGCAATAAAGAAAAACAACTAAAGGAAGAAGATGAAGAAAAGACTTTGGATGAAAGCAGTGATGGCAAGGAAATACAAAGCAAAGCTAAAACTGTAAGGAAAGTGGAAGGTGTCAAAGGTGAAACTAAGTCAATAAAGACAGAGTTAATTGAAAATGATGAGGTTAAGATTGGGAATAGAAAGAGTGCGGAAAAAGAACCAGCGAAGCATGTGCAACAAAACAGTCAAAATGACAGAGACCGTAAGGCAGAGGAAAGGGGTAAAGTAGAAACAAAGAGTGAAACATCTGAAGATGAGGAAAAGTTAAAAACAAAGCGAGGAAGAAAGAAAAAGAATGAGAAAAAAGAGGAGGAAGATCTCATAGACAAGAAGGGTGGAAATGTGTGTGAGGAACTGCTTAAAGGAAGTGTCATACAAGGGAATGTCAAGAGTGAAATTAGAGAAGATGCCAGTGTTTCAGGTAAAGATGATAATATATGTAAATCAGTTGAAAGTGGTGTAAAAATGGCAGATGCAGAAACAGAGATTAAAGTGAAAGAAGAAAATGTCCAAGAGAATGTGAACAAAATTGATGAAAAGTCAAATTCAAAGAGTGATAAGCCATGTAAGGAAGAAGATGATCCAGATGCGGACTCATCAGATGAACAAGAAGAATATAATGAGGACTCTGACTATGACCCTGAATATGACCCTGATCGACTGTGGTGCGTTTGTCGGAAGCCACATGGAAACAGGTACAGTACATTTCTGAAGAGAAAAACCTACAAGCTAAGACTGAAAATCACTGGTTGCATATTATTAGTCTCTGGACCTTGTTGATCCTCATTTTTTTACTATTTTTGGCTGTGTAGATTCATGATATGCTGTGACCACTGTGAAGAGTGGTTTCATGGGATATGTGTGGGTATCACCATGGCTCAAGGACGTCAAATGGAGAAGGATGGTCAAGAATACACTTGTCCAAAATGCCAAGGTAAAAATTAAAAGGGCTGAAGCTGTGAGCCACTTCTCTCACTAAACACAAGTTAAATTATATTTCTCTCATGGTATCCAGAATAATCAAGTTCTTGAACACAAAATCAGCCTTGGATGACTTCCTTGCCTTGAATTGAGTATTCCAAGGATAAAAAGCCTTGACAATATTATTATTATTATTATTATTATTATTATTATTATTATTATTATTATTATTATTATTATTGACATTCATTTCCCTTTCTAGCTTTTGGGGGCGGTTTGGGGGGGGGGGGGTGGGGGCTAGTGGTTAATCCATTGACCCCTGGGAGAACAGATTTTACTCTGTCTAGTGCCAGATAATTTTACTTGTCAACTGGGGCATTGAATGGCGCATGAGGAATGAATGGGTTGTTGTCTTATGCAAACTGAATTTTAATAAAGTAACGACATTTCAATATGTTTGCTGTAATGTTATAGCCAAAATAGAGGAAGAGAAGAAAACTGCAGAAACAGTAAAAGAAAAAGTAGAAACTACTGATTCCGCTACGCAGGATGAAAAAGAGGACAAAAAGTCTCCTTCCAAACGAGACCATCACTCCAGAAAAGATCATTCCCTCAAGATCAAGCTTCCATCCCCAGAGAAAAGGAAACGAAGACTTAGGGAGAGCAAGGATGAAACATCAGAGGTAACAAAAATCATTGAAGGATGACTTTTTGCTATTTGGTTTATGTTTTCAGTTTTGGTGCATATACATGTACTGTAACAAAGGCAGGATATTACATGTTGATGTACCATGCTTAAGAGTTAATTAACCAGAAATTAGGGGGAAAAGTCATTTCCCACTTCCCATCAGTACATGTATATACAGCGTACATGTACACTGTATGTATTGTGCAATTACCAGTAGTTAGAGCTTGCAAGGAATGAAACAGGAACATTGTGTTAACATTTAGGTTTGTAGCAAATCATCTTAAATTACATTGTATGTTGTAGTTCAAATTTATCCCCTGGTTTTATTTTTTTAACCCTTTGACATCCAAACAGCCTAAACCAGCCAGACTTAGCATTTCACTCTGTCTAACCAGAAAATTTTACTCATTAATGGGGAACCCCTGGGAATCAATGGGTTAATACATGATTCATAAATTTCTGTCCCCCAGATTTTCAATTAACAAGAACAGTATACATGTACATTACTACTGGAAAGTAACAACATCAATATTTAGATTTAGTCAAGCCTAAAAGCGGAGCTTCCTGGTTATTTTTTCTTCCTGCCTGTAGGGTTAGTGAAAATAAAAGTTTTTGAATTGTCCATGTTTTGATGTTAATTAAATCATTTCCTTTGCTTTCTTCTATAGAAAAGTTATTTGCCTAACTAGTGAAATCCACAGTAAATTTCACACTAAAAACCAATATCGCATGAATCACGAAGTGATGAGTGCGATATCAGTTTTTGGAGTGAAATTTACTTTGGAATTCACCAGTCTGGCAATGAATTTTCTTGAACTGCATTAGTTTTAAAAGAAAACAAGAACACCCTCAGTGAGTGAATGGAAAAGGGAAAAAGCCATTTCAGAGTCAACTGTCAATAGCCAGCCAATACAAATCACGCTAAAATTAGAAACTATCAAAAATCTTTGTCAGTTTAAGGTCAAAAAAGAGTTTTACTGATGTACTTTATTCCACTTTATCTCTGAAAACGAGATCATTCATATTTTGATGTATTTCATTGAAACACACCAGCTTGGCTTGGAACAAGAATTGGCAAAATACGGCAATGCAACCAAGAAAAGATGAACTTCAAACAAGATCCGCTCCAACACTAAATTACCTTTAGGTGCTGTAAACAAACTTCTGAAAACACAAGCATGTGACATTTTGCCCTAATGTTATGAGAACTCATTGCAATTACATGTTTATAACATGGGCAAAATTTTCTTGTCATTTTCAAGGCACATCTAAAAAGCAGTTGGGCAAATGATTAAAAAAGCACTTGTTTGCTCGCATTTTAGAGCAAAACAAACAAGCAAATCAACTTTTTTTCCAAAAAGAGTACAGATAATTGTTATTTAATTCCAGTTGAGAATAAAAGTTCGAGTTTCATTCCTGAACAAAGGAAAAACCGATTAAACCACTCTTTTAAAAAAAATTAAGACGCATCCGCTTTAAATAACGCAGCTATAAAAATGACAAACGGTTTAGTGCCCAAGGAAAGAATTTGTGGATTAACTTCTTCCCTTAAGTGTGGACTATTACTGGTATTCTGTTTTGTCGTTGTCGATCTCTTTCTCTCTTCTTTCGTTTCTGTTCTAGTCATAGGTCCTCCCGGCATCATGTAACCTTATCATACATGTAGCTTCTAAAGACATGCCAAAAATTACAATACAGAAAAAAAAGCACCTCTAAACAATTAAAAATAAACACTCAGCTGTAATTTTATATCCCTCCGATGCTTGACTTGAATAACTGTGTAGCCACGAGTGTGGACCACAGCTATCATGATATGTCAAACTGGATTAAAACCAGCGAAAAATGCAGAAAGAAAACATTTTCCAAACCCTTTTCCATCTGAACACGAAAAGTGTTCACTATGTAAGAACTATAGTTGACATAGTATGGCCGTGTAGCCGCGTCGAGCCACAGAAAGTGCTCGAAAAGTGAAGCCTTGTTTATGTTTAGGTGAGTTAACCTGGGTTGAACCTGCAATCCAATCGAAAACCAGTACCTGGTCAATGGTCAACTTCACAAAAAAAAACAGTTGACCTCAGTGAGCTCTAAGCTTGAGCCTACAATATGGTCACATGATACTGGTCAGCGGATATCTTGTTTTGACAGGTGTCAATTGATCATAACATGGTTGTCCAATGTTACAATGGTACATGGGTTATTATTTTGTACTGTTACGATGTTAATGAACTTTAGGGGTGCAGGAATGGCACAGTAGTGAGAGCACTCGCCTCCCACCAATGTGACCCGGGTTCGATTCCCAGATGTGGCATCATGTGGGTTGAGTTTGTTGGTTCTTTACTATGCACCAAGAGGTTTCTTCTGGGTACTCCAGTTTCCCCTCTCTTCGAAAGCCAACATTTGACTTGATTTGCGTTAATTGTTAATTTCAGTTTACAGTGTCCCAATTGGTGCTCTTGCGCTAGAACGGCAAGGCGCTTAAATAAAGTTCCTTTCTTTTTTCAATGTATCTTGAAAGGAAATTATTCATTTTGCGAAATGGCCTGTTTACAAGCTGATGTAAAGGAATTTTTTTTGGAATAATCGAAAGTAACAATAGTAGCACTGCACAGATCTGATCTTGTAAGAAGTAGGGATGGGGTACAATGGTGACCTTTTACCATTCAGTCGATTTCTATCAAAGAGAGAAAATTTCCAATTGCACCATCAGTCGTAGTCGTTGTGAACTCTCCGATGACGTAATGCTCTTAATTAATCTTGAACTTTGTTTCGTGATATGTATGCGAACGATACAATAATAACACTATTAACAACTTACAGCTTTCTTTCTTAAAAGTCACAATTAAATTTAATTGTTTTTTTAAATAAGTAAAGGGCTAGCAAAGTAGTCACACGAGTCACATAATTCAAGAATGACGTGTCCACGGCTATCTTTAATATGGTGGTTATTTCCCTACCAATGAAAGTTGCAAGGTCAACACATTCCATGGATGACTTAATGGATTTTATGTGTTCAGTACTCGCTTCGAGTCAGGCGCTTCAATAACATGAAAAGGCGATATATTTTGTACTAAATAAACAGTGGAATATTCATAAAATTTAAGTACATTAACGTTTTAACAGCTTTTGGCGATTAAACATCATGAGTTGCGTGATTCGAAGTCCCATTGACTATATGGCCGAGTGGAAGTTTGGGTCTGCTCACCGACAAAACTAAAAAAAATAAGCAACGTGCAGAGCAAGAACCGTGCTCGGCCCATGGCTGTACGGTTAATGAATCAAGGGTTTGGGGCAAGAGTGGCCTGGGATGGATAATAAAATATTTAATTATGAATTATTGTGGTAAATTCGCATGAGTTGCTTGTGCGGTAAAGTTGAGTGGGCAGCAGATCCAGAGATTGGGAGTGCAAGTTTGGGTGTGTAAAAACGAAACTAGTGAGAGGTGTGATAAGTCTGTGAGAAGTGTTTTAGAGGGAGTGGTATAAGGGGTATTCAAGGAGGGGGCTACCTGAAAGGTAAAAGGGGATAGATCTGTGAAGGAAGGGTGGGGTCAGATAGAGGCAGTGGGGAAGATCAGGGAGGGGTAGGAGAATAAGAACAGAGAAAAGGAAAGTCTCATTCTTCCAAAATAACCAAGCCCCTGTTTTTTTAACTACACCCCCAAAAAAAGGAAAATCCCTTTGTTAGACAGTTGATGAAAAAAAACATTAAAATGAAACCAGAGATAAAATAGAACTACAACATGTGTGTATGTGTCTTGCATACTCTAGGAAGTGAATGTGACAATGTCTGCTACAACCTTAGCTGTGTTGCATAATTTTTTATTGTGGTTCAAAATTTCAGTCAAGATTCATTTCAGTTTTCCAAACCTGGTTCAGCTTTTCTTTGTAAAATAATGTTGTCCTTAAGTTTTACATGTACTTGTTGTTTCTCAGTTCAATTGTTTGTTCATGACTATTGACATTATTTTAATAATTTTCTTTAAAAGGATTCTGGCAACAAAAGAAAAGCATTGGAAGGAGAACACACAAAAGAAGAGAAAACGATAAAGAATCCAGAATCAAAGGGCTTCAGGATCCCAAAGAAGGTGGAGTAGTTTTCCTTTTAAGTGTAAAACTGATTTCTTGCTACTTGTGCAGTAACTATCACCACCATAAACATTAGTTTGTGTTTTGTGCATCTAGCTTTCAGGAAGAAAATTATATCAGAACATTAAAGTGCCCCTGTGACCAAAAAATCAATTGAAAAATCAAAAAATCAGTGACCCACGTTTTAAGCCTTGATTTCAAAAAGACACCTCTTTATTTTAACTGTAATTTTTTACTAACATTATGTTCTTGAGAGAGCTGGATCGAGGAGAAAATGACGTCAAAGGCTCACTAGTTTAAGAATGCAATACGTGTGTACGCTGCAGAATTAATATGCAGTACGGGGGTTTTGGGCTTTCAGCCTTTTAAACCCATGCTTTGCATATATAATAAGCTGCGTTCACACGCAGCAATTTTAAGCTAGTGAACCTCTGACGTCACTTTTCCTTGGATCCAACCGTCTGAGGTCCAATCGGTCAGTTTTGAACGTGAGTAATGGGGGACCATGAAATTCAAAACTTACACTCAAAGTAAATGGCCTTTGGATAAAAATGAAAGCTCAAAATTTTGCCAGTCAGGTGTTAAGCAAACACAGTTTCAAAATCTGAAGGAAAAAAAGTGGTTTTTTTTATCACAGGGGCACTTTAATTTTGCATCTGAAAGAGCATAAATTGAAACATTTGACATAAATATATTATTTTACAAAGGCATACACTAAAATGCGCAGACAAATTCTTTGTACATGTACTTCTTGATAACAGGCTGTGGCCAGTTTACCATTTTGTAGGGGAGGACAGTACAGTAGTTGTAAAAACAAAATATGTTGCAATAAAGACAGTGAAAAACAACAGAAGAAAGAGGGGAATTCCTTACTACAGTGTACTTTCCCTTCTTGAAGTGCTATGTGCTATGTGTAATAGAGAGATCAAGAATTGTGTCTCTGGCAAACGTACATGTACAGTAAGACTGAAATTTGCTTTCTACCAAAATAAAAATTAATAATCCGTTTGATCATACAGTACCGCTGGAAACTATTTTGTGCATTTGTATGCAGTGATACCTCGTCTTTGCCACCATTGTTTACCGCGAAATCACCTAGGTTGCACGAAAAGCGCAAAAGCGAGGCAAAGACAAAAGCAACCAAATGCCGCGGGCGATTTAATTGCGGTAATGTGCCGCAGGAAAACAATGATACTTTGCAAAGCATTGTTTAATGTTATCACACCTAGCTCCCCAAGGTAAAGAATGAATATGCAAACTGTTTTTCACAGCACCGACACAACACAATGCGCTGTCATGAAAGCCTGTTTTGTTCATCTCATTTCGCTGTGACAGCTGAGAACAGAGAATGTTGATAACCATCACGCCTAATTCTTACATCTTTATCTTTAATAATTTGTAAGTTTTTCTGTATCATGATGAACAGTTCTCCCAAAGGCGTAAAAAGGACATTTCTTTAAAAAAACCGTGTGGATTATGCGTAACTTAAGTTGCCGCCAGTGCATTTATTATATATATATTTATATATTTTGCATCCTGTCTTTGGAAATAGAAATGTTTACGGGATAGTTGTTGAAAAGCTCCAACTTTGAACTGAACCTTATCAATGACTCAAATATTATACCAGGGATTGAGAACCGTAACTGTATTCCCAAAGTTTGTTGGCCAACTCCTTATTGCGCGTTAATTACGGTCATTTCTGATTCAAAATATTTAGTGGCAGGTCATCAAGCAGTTGAGCTTGAAATTCAGAAATATTCATTCCACTGAATTAGAAAGGTGAACTTAAATTAATGCTTCAACGACCACACTATAGACGAGTTCAAGCCTGTGCCAATTTGGCGAGTTAAAACGTAAATGAACTAAGCTGCATGCTTCCGTCACGCAAGCGAGAGTGATGATTCGATAGCTCATGAAATACATTGTTCGATGCGAACTGCTTAAGCAGTTTGTAACAAATGGAGAGCCCCATAGACCGAACGGCTGACAATTACTTGTAAAGTTAATCTTTTTTTTCCATCTTTCAGTCGATGAGATCGAAGTGCCTTTCGCATATCTTTCAAGGCCGGCCGCTCAACTAGCAGCGTCACAGACAAGACATTTCCCAAATACGTGTAAATTTCTTGATAGAATTTCTGCTGATCTTTATACCATCTGTATTAAACAGATCTCGAACAATTTTTAGAAATCTCTACGTTTGCTGGGAAAAGAAAACGAGAAATGCTTTTATAACAAGGATTTTATGATAATCAAATGTGCCAACCATCACAGGTTGTAAATACAGCAAATACGCATACGAATTATCAATGCGATCCATCCGCAAGAATATGCAGATTTCTCTGATACCATTGGCTCTAAATAAAGCAAAACCCTTACCGCGTCCTCTCTTAACCGCAGTGTAAATCAACCGGAAAAAATCTAGGTGAAACCTCGGCTTTCGGTTGCCGTAGACGAGGTTTTACCTCGGTCAAACTGGAAATTGAATCTGCGGTTTCACCTGGTCACAACCGCGACAAATGCACAGATAGGTTCGAGCAGTACTGTAGCTCATTTTGTGCCCATTACCCTGTACAGATGTTGAGGAATGTCTTTAAAAATTGAGAATAAATTTTTATGGCAAGGACTATTGTGATGTTTTCCATTTGTCTCTTAACGCTGTACATAAAGATAATGTTCAGGGTAATAATTATGTTGTCTCTGATCTATTCATATGTCATGTAGGTGAGGACAACTCCTACTCCTGCGTTGTATGTACATCACCGACCTCGCCAGAAGTGTATAATGACAGGATGTTCCTTGCTGGCAGATCATCACTCTCTTTACTGCAGTCAGGGGTGTATCCAGAGGTATGGTGTCTGTAGACCACAATGGCAGCGATTACAATGATTGTTGTTGTGTGGGAAATGAGGGATGCACTCGAGACTCAAGAGGTCGCATTATTTTGAAGCGTACTATTGTAGTACATGCATTGGCCTGTCACAAGAGGAATCTCAAACTTTTCTTATTCGTGGTCACTTTGAGGCTTTTGTCTACGATAATAACAACAAGTGCACAAGTGCTCTGTTAATTGGGGCAAGTGTAAGTGAAATCAATCTCATGAACTGAAATCAATCAAATCAAAGGTTTGTTTTCAGGGGGAGTAGGGATGGTGCAGTGGTGACAGCAATTGCTTCCCACCAATGTGGCCAAGGTTTGAATCCCAGACTTTGCATCATGCAGTATGTGGGTTGAGGGGGGGGGGTTAATGTTGTTACGTTGACGCAAGACGTCTGTGACAAGCTTCCTGTAACTTTTTTGCAACACTTACCATGCTCCACTGATTAAGTGAAGTAGCCTCCCAAGCAGTTGTTTTAGGGGAGTTGTTTTTCACCTCCTCCCACAAACACCTACAATACTAATCAGAAAGCAACACTCCTATTATACCTACTGAAGTTTGGCACGTGACATCTCAGGCACAACAAGAATGAGCATTGAATGATAGATTTTCAAATTTTGCTTCAAGTAACTCATTATACCAATAATTTTCATTTTCCTGGAATGTTGGAGCACATCATTCTGTCTTTATGAAAAAAGCTTCTACGGAGTAATTTTCAACATGATTACAACAACACAAAGTTATCTTTTGATGTTGTCATTGCAGTCATCAATGTCGTTCTTGCTTAAGCACCCTTAGGCTAGTAATAATATTGTTAAGTAAAGTACAGTATACATGTATCAAGAAAAAAAGTGTGTGCTTCATGTATCCCAGAGACAATAATATTGTTGACTGCAGATGATTATACCCCAAAGTTTTAAAGTACATGTAGCACTTAGTTCATCCTTTGTTTGCACCAATCGCTTTTTTGCCTTTGAATTAAGCTGCAGTGTACAGTATGTAGATTGTACAAAGCCGCTGCAGAAATGGTACAGCTGTAGAGGTTTATTGTGTTGTGACTGTAAGAGCAGGGATGAAGTAAACTAAACTTTTATCAATGGGATTTCTTTTTCTTATCATTAGACATGCAGAAGAATCACTAAATGTTATTTTGGAAGAAAAGAGAAAGAGGATGGGATACAAATCCTCTGTAACATCTTCAAAGAATGTGGTGTCACCAACTGTAAGTTTACTTACATTGGACAATTATTTTAATAATTTTTGACTTTTTCCTCTCGCCAAAACAAAGTGTATGTGGACCCTTAAAATGTAAAATTGATTAACACTGTACACCTGTATGTGAAATTTTTAACTAATGACTAATCCCTTTGTACATGTACACTGTTCCAGCAAACTCTTCTGGGCCAGTCACCTTGGGATTCACAGCCACAACCATTGTCCAGTCATTCAGAGTCCTCTCAAGCAAAGGAAGGTATAGCTGTTATTGAAAGGTCCACGGGAAGGGTGATAGCAGGTGTGGCTGCACCCTCTCAAGAAGAGCTTGTTCAGTGGCTCCAAGATCATCCCACATTTGAGGTGCTTCGGCCTACAGGTTAGCAAAGTTAACCATAATGATTCACTGAGCCTGAAGAGAATGGTAGTGTTGTTTAAGTGTAATTGCTTGGGGGATAACAGGTTATAACAGATGGAAAGGTTTTTTGTTGATGACAGATGAGAGCTGTTTGCAAGGACAAAAAGCTCCAATCAGTGGCAAAAGTACTTGGGACACTTACACTATCAAAATTCCAGTAAGAGCTTCAAAAAAGAAGTCCCCCCTCCCCTCACCTCCTCTCCCCTTCTCCTCCAATCAATGTTGAAACTAAGTGAGAAAAGCAACTTCAAAGGCTGAGTGACCCAAGGCTTTTGCCACTAATAATTATTTATTGTAGTTTTCTTGTAAAAACTGCTGTCATGGAGGTGCAAAACTAAGGCAAACATTTGTTTACTTCATTTGTTTAATGCAGTTAAATGCAATTTAACATAGTTAGCAACTAGCAGCACAAGTTTTACCTTTGCGGTCAGCGCTTTGTTAGATATGCGCATGTTCTTGGTCTATAGGGCGTTGTAGCAGTTTTGTTGATGTTTTAGTCAGCGTTTTCTGAGTGTTAGCGTTTTCCTAAGCGTTGGGATTCCTTGGAGGCTGTCTCTGGATTGTTTTCTTGTTTTTTACCGCGCGTTTTTCCGCGAGCGTTTCTTCCACTGGGCGTTTCAAATGACTCGTATTCCGTGGCGTTCTACAAACAACAGTGAGGCCACCATGTTGGATTCTGACCAACTTTCGTCTTCGGCTCCATCTTCGGGTACAAACTCATTATTGATTCCTGCAGTTCCAGCGACCACGGCTGCTACTTTCACCCTGTCACAGCAGGATCTTACTCAGGCCTTTTCACAGGCTTTAGGTGATTCGTTACCTTTGCAAAGTCACTCGACGTCTTCTGGCTCGACAACACACTTTTTGGCGGGAAACTTGGTTTTGAGCGCGACTTCATCTACTTCCATTGTCAGTTCTCCACCACTGTCTTTTCCATCAGGTTCAGCATCACTTCAGCGTTCAGTTATTGACCAGTATCTTCTCGCGGAACTTGATAAAGGCCATGTCGCAGGTCCCTTCTCCATACCCCATATTCCAAACCTCCATATCAGTCGCTTTGGGATCACCCCTAAGAAATACCAGCCTGGGAAATGGTGGCTTATTCTAGACTTACGTAGCCCAGCAGGCCATAGTGTCAATGATGGAATTCCAAAAGAATCTTTTTCAGTGCACTGCAGTACATGAAGATTGACGATGTTATCAATGGAATGATGTCTCTTGGAAGAGGATCTCTTCTGGCAAAATTTGATGTGGAGAGCACTTACCGTAATGTCCCAGTACATTCCGATGATCGTTACTTGTTAGGCATGAAGTGGCGGGCGAAATACTTCATTGATTTAGCGCTTCCTTTTGGCTTACTCTCAGCTGCATACATCTTCTGGTCCCTTGCAGATCTTCTTGAGTGGATTCATAAACTTCTTGTTACACTATCTGGGCGACTTTCACACCTTGGGCCCTCCGAACTCTCCAGTTTGCCAGAATAATGTCAATAATTGTTTTCAAAGTGGGGCATTCCTTTTCACCCAGATAAACGATAAACTTGAGGGACCCTCCACTTGTTTGACAGTACTTGGTATTGAGCTGGATTCAGTGACGCTACAGGCTCTCCTTCCACAGGACAAGTTTGATCGCATTGCTGCTCTTCTGGAATCCTGGTCACTAAAACAGCATTACACAAGGAAAGAGTTGGAATCTCTTATTGGCAATCTTCAACACGCTTGTAAGGTAATCCCCGAGGGTCGCACCTTTCTACAGCGTATGATTAACTTGCTGTCAGCCTTTCGATGGGATGACCATCCAATTAGGCTCAACCAAGATTTCCGCTTAGACCTATCCTGGTGGCATGAATTCTTCCATTCTTGGGATGGTTTTAGTTTCCTGCTATCCCCACAGTGGGCTCCCTTACCAGAGTTTCACGTCTCTTCAGATGCCGCAGGTGCAATGGGATATGGCACCATTTTTGATAATGAGTGGTTAAAAAATTGAAGTGCAGCCAGGATGAGACATATTAAAATACAATAAAAAACGTTCTCAGCCTAAAAATTTTGAAAAGGAATATAAGCTTTCGGCTGTCGATCTACAGCCTACCACAGATAAAACATTGAATGTACATGTAAATTAGTGAAATATATACAGAAAAAGCGAGATAAAAGTAATAAAAAGAACAGAGTAAAAGTATGAAAAAATGTGGCTATTGTTTAAAAAGAATGCTGTACTGATTAGGAATCGGCTAAGAGTTATTGTCAGCATGCTTGGTAGCAGAGGTGTGCCAGGACTCTAGAGTTTTGCTAATACGAAAAGAGCCTTTGTCGATAACTCGAGAATGATTGAAATCAATGCGATGACCAAAAGACCACGCATGTTTTGCAATGTTTGACCCATTAGCACATGTTTTTACATTCCTAACATGTTCTTTCTTGCGGGTTTCAAACACCAATCACAATCGGCACAGGGTATTTTATAAATCACATTGGGTTGGTGTTCAATAGGTGGTCTGAATTTAGGAGAAAGGAATTCTTGTTGCAAAGTCTTGAGGGGCTTATTTATACACTTCAACTTCACTTCAAGCTTGCTACCAAGCTTGCTACCAATAACTCTAAGGCGATTCCTAATCAGCATTGCATTCTTTTTAAACAATAGCCACCTTTTTTCATACTTTTACTCTGTTCTTTTTATTTCTTTTATCTCGCTTTTTATGTATATATTTCACTAATTTACATTCAATGTTTTATCCGTGGAAGGTTGTAGATCAACAGCCGAAAGCTTATATTCCTTTTCAAAATTTTTAGCAAGAGAACGTTTTTTGTGGTTTGTTGGTGAATGGTCCTCTAGTCAGAAGCCTTTGTTGATTGTGTACAAGGAGTTGTTTCCTGTGGTTGTTGCATCCTACTTATGGGGCCACTGTTGGGCTGCAAAACGGGTGGAGTTCTGTTCTGACAGTATGGTGGTGGTCAGCGTGCTACGTTCGGGCACCTCTGAGGATCCAAACATGATGCTTCTTCTTCGCTACCTTTCTCTCAGTGCAGCTCATCATTCCTTTGCCTTTACTGCCTCCCATAGGGCTGGTAGAGACAATTGCATTGCTGATGCCTTATCCCGTTTTGACTTTCAGCGTTTCCATCATCTCGCACCACATGCAGCACCGGCGGCAACCCTCATCCCACCATCACTGCTGGCTCACCTTCCTGTAATTTGATGGACAAATGCCATTTCTACTTAGCTAATGGCTTGGCTCCATCCACTCGTCAAGTATATGGCTCAGCACAACGGCAGTTCTTAGAATTCTGTAGCCAGGACTCGCCCCCTAATTGGAATCAGCCTCTGCTACCCGCTAATGAACAAACTTTAACACGCTTTTGTGCCTACTTGGCTGATCGGCTTCATCATTGGTGCCGGTCTTTACACATTGACTACGGCTTCCCAGACCCATTCACCAATTGTCTTCAACTCCAACCTCTCTTGCAGGGGATCAAACGACACCAGTATTCTAATCTGCCTCAGTACCAGCCAGTCACAGCAGATCTTATGTCAGTGCTACACTGGTCATTGGATTTTACTAATCCCGATAATGTTATGCATTGGGCTGCCTGCTGCCTTGGCTTCTTCGGATTCCTCAGAGCTGGTGAATTTACAGTGAATGGAACTTTTGATCCTACTTTGCACTTGACAATGTCTGATGTCCAAGTAGATTCCTCCACAAATCCTCAGAGTTTCAGGATCTTTATCAAATGTTCAAAGACTGACCCCTACCGTAAGGGCTGTTTTATCTTCCTGGGTTGTGGTTCCTTCCCTCTCTGTCCAGTGGTTTCCTTGACAAACTACCTTTATCTCCGTGGGCCAGGCACCGGACCTCTCTTTATTTACCAGAATGGCACTCCTCTCTCCAGGTCTCAGCTGTCTTCCTTTCTTCAAACTACCCTACAATCAGCAGTTATCCCTGGAAAGTTCTCAGGCCATAGTTTTAGAATTGGAGCTGCAACTACTGCTGCCAGGAAGGGCCTTCCTGACCATCTCATCAAGACTATGGGGCGTTGGTCTAGTGAAGCTTACTTGTTATATGTGCGTACTCCTGTGAAAACCATCCTTTCTGTTGCAGGACAACTTGCTTAGCAGGTCCTCTACCCTTCATTTGGGCTGCTCTTCTGGGTGCCGTCGGATTTGGGCATTTTTCTTTGGGGCTCTGGCGTCCCCGGTCATGAGCTCCCCTTTTCTCCAAGCAATGCCAAGCCTGCTTGGAGGTCCTCCAGCTTGGAGTG
>NC_090896.1:22713442-22726682 GCF_036669925.1 Montipora capricornis
TTTTTTTCCTAACAAGACGAGGAGCGTATATTGCTGTAGAAATGTTTAAAGTAAGGAGCGAGAATTCCGCGTAAACTGCTTTGACACCTTGTGGGTTGTTGTTTGAAATATTAAACAGTCGCGTAGAAAATTTGATCATGGAAACATAGCCGTGGAAACATTGTCTGCCTGGTGTCTGCGTTGCCAGTGACATTTCAATGCATAAAACGTGGCTTTGCGTGTAAAAGTGTGCATGTGGAAGTAATGCATGGAACGAAATCAGCTGGAAATATTCAAGCAACTCCAAAGCCGGTTGCGTGACTACACAGCTTCCATTCAAGCCAACATTTAAATCCTCATAGTACTTCCGTAACTTCTGCCATTGAAACCACTTTCCAAATTCACAGTTGATCTTATAAACTTGGTAACAGGAATATTTTGAAATACTTGAAACAAGAATTCAAGTTCGACTATTGAGATTCTGAATTCTCGCGGGCGTTCTGTTTCTTTTAAAACAGAGTACACTTTGTAATTCCATTTCCTTAAAAGAATCATTTTAAACGTATAAACGACACAGAGTGCATTAATGTTTAGAAAAAAACTGCAATTTGAAGCAAGATTTTGTGAAAGACTTCCGAGATTACAATCAAATTTCGGAGATCGCGAAGAGATCTTGCATATTCTGCCGGGTCACGCGTGACAATTCACTGCAAAAAGTAAACGTTTCCAAAGCAAAGCGCCTATCTCTTAATAGCAATATCAAAAAAACGGTGAAGGCATTATTTTAACTGAAGAAAAGCTTAGCTCTTACAGTTAGCAAGATCTTCTCAGCGTCGTTAAAGCCTTCTGGGCAGAAACGTTTCACTAAAAGTACATGACAAGGACGTGACAGAAATATCGGAAATATCTCTCCCGCGTTTGACTAAAATATACTCGTTATCCACTACGCTCAAATCCTCCTGAAATGCAGGGTTTCTGGTTTCCCTAAATTCCAGAGGTTTTTTGCTATCTTTGGGCGACGAAAGATCAAAGGCGAAAAACGAAAGAACGAACCGGCGAACCGGTTTTTCTCGCCGCTTCGCGACTCGCCATTCCGTCGCTCTAAGAGAGAAAAAGCCTCTGGCATCCTAGCGAAGAAACAGACACCCGTACTTTCGTTCATTTCCATTTCAAAGATCTTGAAATTATTTAGCTTCAGAAACGTTTTGAAAAAAAGTGAAATTCATTCATATTTGACGAAACTTAACAAACACTGCTAAGGCAATTGATGCAGAAGAACTGACACACCTGTTAATTCTTCTGTTTCAAACGCAATGAAATGTGACACTTGTTTTTGAAACGAGATGAAACGCTTTTGTTTGAAACGCATTGGAACATGTTTGAAACTGTTTGAAACGCGTTTACATTTGTTTGAAACACTGTTTTGAAACGCGTTTGGGAAGAAATGGTCTCAGCATCCTTTTCATCTGGACGGTCACTTATTTATTATTTATTATTTTAATTTATTATTTATTGTAAATAGCGCTACGTGTATATAAGTATTTTATTATTAGTATTATTGCCTCTGCCACTGACTCTCTTCTCACGTTGTCTTTGCCTGTTTATTCTAGCCCCAGTCGTTCCGCCTTGTGACGTTCTTCGCTTTAATTTTTTTCTCCTATGTCTGCCTCTTTCCCACTCCACTTGGCAACTTTCTTTGCTACAATTTTGCCATTGTTTTCTATCCTTAACTCGCTCCCTTTGGCGATCTTCTTCTTCTGCCTGTTGCATTCACTCTGCTGTTATCTGTTGGCATGATAGCTATTGTCTTTCGTTTTTCTCAAGATAAGAACTTAAGTACCAACAAAACTCGTATAGCATAAAAACCCGGTGGTGGTCAAATGATTTCTGTCCACCAATACACAGGTTGCCAAATGCAACACTTGAGGCTGTCTTGCCTCCCAACCTCCGCCCCACAGTCTGTACAGGAATACCCATGGTATTCCGCTGGTGCGCTTTGTGTGCCTGAGCTCCGCTATAAGGCATCACAAACATATTACTGCTCAGGGGTGTAAAATTATTGAGCAATATTTCTTTGGGAAAGTACAAGCAAAATTAATGAATTGTTTGCTTCAGTGGAATTAAAAGCTTCAATAGGCAACAAAATTAGTTGAGACAGTTGCTAACAGAGCACACTGGCAACCACACATTCATTGGTTGCAAAGAAAACTTGTCGGGGATACCCCTCCCTACCCCACCCTAATCAATGTTGTACCGCTGTCGACAAGGCTCTTAGAAAAGAGGAAAAAACACAACAATGTCCCGAGGGTGCAGGGAAGAGGGCCATTTTCGCACCGAGCTTGAAATCGACTCTAAAGGATAAGAGTGTCTCAACAATTTTGACGCCAATTGTTGCTACAAATTCACTTCCGAGAGTGTAAGATTATAGGACCTTCTTCCTTTCAACAGAGACAAAAATTCAGTAGCAATGGTGTAATTAATAGTGATAGTTGTGCATTTGTGTCACACGTGACTTGGAGATTTTCTGAGGAGTTGTGGTAATACTTTTAGCCTGCAAGCAACTTCATGATTGTATCATTGGTCGGTACACTGTTGGTGAATCTTCGATTCCTGTGTAACCATAACAATCATCTCGTGGATTTGCAGTTTAATTTTGCAGGGCAGCCACATCTTACACTCTTGTATTACACTGAAGAACTATAGAACCTGCTCAGAGGCTAAATCTGTGGTCTTAATCCAAAAATGATATCTTGTTTTTACAGATCAAAGGATCAGCAAGATCTGATTGTGAGTGACGAGGTTATAGACAAGTGCTCCCACAGTGTTGAAGGGGAAATGTTTTCTTTCTTTGGTGACACTGGGCATCGTTACAAGAACAAATATCGTAGTTTAATGTTTAACCTCAAGGATCCTCGAAACAAGGTGAGACAAAACACCAGGATTGTCTTTTTTCACTCTGAAATAATCATAACATTTCACTGAGAAAATGGCCTTGATTCAAGCATAAGCACAATTGCAAGCACAAGGTTAGGATCAAAATTATTGTTCCTTTTCTTGTATTTGCTCTGGGGCTTGCGTTTGTCTTATGCAGTGTGAAAACAAAACATCGCATAAGCATAAGGAAATTTACCACATGTACCATATTTACCCGAGGATAGGCCGCACCCCAAACTTTCAATGGTTTTCATGGGAAAAAAAAAATAGTGAGGTTGTGTACCGGGATAAATAATCAACAACAGCTACCGTAATTATATATAGTTTTAAAACCGTAAGTAGGGAAAAAATATATAAGTCATTAATGAAACTTTTCCTAAAAAACTGTATATTGCCTTTTTTATCCTGTTTTAATTGCCTAATAAACTTAAATGCTCTCGATGAAAACCAATGCAAATTGAAAACATATCAACAAATATCGTTGGCAATCAAAATCGTTTATCACGCATGTGATGTTACTTTCTTACTCTGTTAAGTTCACAGCAGCGAGCTTCTTTCTTTGTTTAGTTGAAAATATAATATTTTTCACTAACTGGAAACTCAAAACAAAAGATGTGAAAATGCAGGCTTTAAAGTAATTCACACACAAAAACTGATGCCAAAATGTTCATTTCATGGTGCCGCTGCCGCTGCATAATTAAGGGGTGATTGTTGGCACGAGTGTAAACAAACATTCACGGACAAAATTTTAAAACACCAGAACATTCGGCACATCAGTAAAATATTCCTAGCAAGCACTGCCCTGAGGTAGAGAATATTTTCCCGTTTCAAGTGATTTCGTAGAGTCAGTAGATCCTGAGATATCAATTTTTTTTAGAACGGATTTTTACAAGCGGTATCATTCAATGGAAGATCAAAAACAATAGGTGTGAAAACTTACCAATTTCACGCTAAAGGATATTTTGTTAACAAAAACAATGGTTTAGTGTTTAGTTGTATGTGGTGTAAGTTAGTAACAATTGAAAGTGAACATTAAAACGCCAATTTAGTGAATGACCGTGAGATCTCTTGCATATTAATGAGGTACAGTGTATCAAAACGCTTGTACCCGCGTATAGGCCGCAACCCTAATTTCGGTCCCATTTTTCCGGGTAAAAACTGCAGCCTATCCGCGGGTAAATACGGTATATGTGTGGCTCTTCTTCCAGGTTCCCCTGCATCTGAACATTTGAACGAAATGGCCGAGGCCATGGTTCATTTTGATGAAACAACAGCACTTGACACTTGAGAGTTTCTGCAGCCATATTGGCTGAAACAAGAACAGAGCCTTTTAACTTGTAAAGATTGTGTTTTATACCTGTTCTTTTGCTTACACTATATGTCAATGTTTGTTTTCACTTAACATAAGCTACATTACATGTACCTGTACTTATGCTTGCACTTGTGCTTACATTGGACAGTTCGAAAACAATTTATGGCCTTACATGTACATCTCTCTTCAATTTCTATTGCATTGTATTGTATTGTATTGTAAATTGTATTGCATGATGATGTATATTGAGATGGCACTATGCAGGCTCCTCACAGTATACAATGTATTAATGCTAGATTCCTCCATTTCACAGTTTCATTGCAGAAGACTCTTACCATGTACATGAGGGCCTGTTTTAGTAATGCTTTTGTTTGCACATACAGTATCCTCATGCTAGCTGCACTGTAATTTCATTGGCATTTTTTATTTGGGATGTATTCCCTGGGTTTTTTTTTTAGGGTAAAGTAAAGTAGACCTTATTTAACGTCGATAACTCGTAACAGTAATTCAACTGACAAACCTGAGGTCGACGGTGCGCTCATTTTACTCCCCCCTCTCCATCAGTGCTCCGTTTTACGGGTATTTAAAGCTACTTAGCTACACGGAAAGGAAAGAAGTCGAAACAAGGATGCGAGATCCGGGAATCGAACTCAGGACCTCTTGCACCAAGGCCGCACACTAACCGACTGTGCCATCCTTGCTCCTTCAAATTTTCAATTTTTTTTTTGGTTCAAATTTTTTGAACCAGTTTAATTTTTACCGGTTTATTTTTATCAACTGTCTAGAAAGGGATTTTCCCTTTTTTTTTTTGAGGGGGGGGGGGGTGGGTTAGTTGAAAAAAAACAGGGGCTTCATTTTTTTGGGGGATCTCAAAAAGAATGAGGCTTTCCTTTCCTCTGTTCTACTTCTCCTACCCCTCCCTGATCATCCCCGTTGTCTCCATCCATGCCCCCTTACCTTCCACGTAGCCCACTCTCTTATCCACTTGACCATACAAGCGACTTGTGAAATTATCCATAATAATTTATAATTAAATATTTTGTTATTCATCCCAGGCCACCCTCAGTCCAAACATTAATTTATTAACATTTGTACACCAGAGCCATGTGTGGTAAATCTAGCTGATTGGTCAAAGGTCATTATTGTACCCCAACAGTGCAATTTACAAGTTAGGAAGAATAACTGCTACTGAAATTCCAGTCGGCTAGAGTAGTGACCAAGTTTGGGAAAATCCAAATCACTTATTTATCCTACAAGATTAGATCTCTGCAGTGCTATTAATGTTACTTTTCATTATTCCAAGGAAATTATTCCTTTACATCAGCTTGTAAACAGGCCATTTTTCTTTTCAAGATAATGCCATGGTAACGTTATTGCCATGTAGTTACTTTCCAGTAGTTGTATACTTCTCTTGTTAATTGAAAATCTGAGAGACAAATTAATTTTGTGAATCTTGTATTAAACAAGTTAAATTGGCAAAGGAATCATTAAAGAATATCACTGTTTTTTCATTACAAAAAGTAGTCCTACTCTGAGAAAGAAAGAAAAGGGTTTAGCCCTGAGAAAGGGCTTTACTTCCAATAACCATGAACCAATATTCTTAACCTACTGACCAAGACAATTAATGCTGACACCATTAATGCTCATTTTGTCTTTCAGGTTCTATTTCGACATGTATTGTCTGGAGAAATTGGTGTAGACCGGCTTGTCCGAATGACACCAGAACAGCTTGCGTCTCCTGAGCTTGCTACATGGCGCGAACAGGAAACTAAGCATGTAAGTACTCCTTACTTCTGCAATTTCAGAGGATCATGTGTTGAAATTACAGTATAGGTACACATGTAGGTTATTGATGCAATAATGAGTGGGACTTTATCTGTCGGGTGAAATAAATTTGTGATCTACATGTATGATCATTCACTGTAATAATTATTAGCGTAACATTTAAACCGTATTAGAATTTACAGTGGTATAAATGTATAAGTCACTTCAATACTGTGACCTTTATGAATTGTTTATGAATTTTTGGAGGCAAGTTGAGATTACCGTAGGACAAACTGTAAAAAAAGGTCATGTCCAAGGTCACTTCAGCTTCTTTTATCCAACTCCAATTTCTCAATATTTGTGTGTAAAAGAAATAATTTTCAAAAGATAAGCATTGCTTTTGGACTCACTCTGGCAAAGAATCTGTTGTGTTGTGTTGTTCATTTAGGCAATAAATTTTTGTAAAACACTGCATTCTTTACTTGTGTCAGAGCAGGCAATAACAGACAGATAGTTTTTTAGTGGTACCAATTTCCAATTTGTTTTTAGTTTGTTTAGTTATTTGTTTATTTGTTGATTTTGGTTTTTGTCTAGACACTAGAGATGATTAAGTTGAATCAAGAGGAAATAAACGCAACCAAAGCACATATAAAAAAAACGCACAAGGTGGGTTTTTGTTCAGTTTCAATGCTGCACCCTAAAGTATGCTCAAGGGAGTTCTAGATCTTACAAGTTGACAACCAAGGGCTATCCTACCTGTGTACTTTCTTCTGGTAACATGGCATGAAAGGGTAGGAATGCAGCCCCTTCCAGCTCCGGTTTTACATCTTGTGAATCCCCCCCCCCCCCCCCCCTCCACCGTTTTTAGGTGTGGAGCTTGCTGGCTTTATAGCCCAGGAACAATTTCAATTTTGAGAACTAAACTTAACCTGAGAGTGGTTGATTTCTTAAGATTAATTGTGGATTTTTGTTGTCTGTTAATTGCTGAACATCGGGTTTTTTTTTGTTCTTTCAGGGTGAAGTAGAAATTGATGATGATGATTTAAGCACACTTGAGGTAAGAGTTGTCTTGAGGCTATACTTTGCTTTTTCATTGAAGAAATAGAGGGAACTCTTTTTTTTTTGTTGTCTTGAATCCTGCCGCACACATTGCTGTGCAGTTTCCTCAATTCAGTATGATGTTGTTGGGTTGTACCTGCTTGTTCAGGTCTTACCACTTTGAAGTCTTCACAGCACTTTGACATAACCCTCAGACAACCCTCATACCTGTGGCCTTGGAGGACTGGGTGATGGTGGGAGGAGTGGGGCTATGAATCATAAAGTAGGCGGTACTGCCTAAACCAATTACGTTTTTACTGTGTGACTACAATTGAAAATGTTGCATAATATGGAAGGTTTATCAGGCTTGTCAAATGGATTTGATTCCTTGGATTTTTTATTTGCAAATTGTAAGCATTTTGAAAATGGTGGATCCCCCCGCACTCCCAGTAACCTGCAATCTAGCTTGGCTGAAGAAGTGCTTTGTTTGATGATAACTTTTTTCACTTTTGATTAGAATTCTATCAAGGCAAATGCTGAGTTAAAGGTGGAGAAAGGTCTTCCAGACAGCAACACAAGCTCCAGTACCCTACTCTTGGATACCACAGATGAACACCGCATTCACTTGTTTGATCTCAACTGTCGCATCTGCACTGGAAAAATGGCACCCCCAGGGGAGCCTCCCAGAAGAGAAACTCCTTCTCCACTTGTTTCCACAACATCCATGTAAGTGTTACTCCATCATCTTGTGAAAAAGGAGTTAATTAAAGGACTTCTCGTACATTGGCCGTTTTCGTACTAGAAAACGGACAACATCGTCTGGATGGACAAATCGTCTGATGTAAAAATGAAACAAACAAATTTTAGGCGACTCAGTCGTCTGAAATTGGTCCATGTAGGGAGATGATTTGTCCGCCCAGACGAACAAGTCGACCAAAGTGCGAAGTACTTCACGTTTGACGAACAAATCGCTAAATTAACCGCCGCGGGGAAATGGAACTAGCGATGGATTACAGGAAGTTTCAATGCGGCAGGAGGAAAGGTGGGCGCGAAAGGTAAGCTGACCAAGCCATACGTAGTGCTAGTCTTTTTGCGCTCAAACTTATCCAGTGTGTCGGTCCAGTGTCCGTCTTCTATGAATTTACGTCGGGCAACACTAGCAGAATTGGTGGTCTTAAATTCACATTAGAAACCATAGGATGATTTGTCCATTTCAACGATCTGTTCGTCATCTAGTGAAAAAAGGACATATGTCATGCTTGATGAGCATGATGATCCTGGTGGTGATAGCAACGACAGTGACAACGATGATAACCTTCTTCTTCTTCTTCTTCTTCTTCTTCTTCTTCTTCTTCTTCTTCTTCTTCTTCTTCTTCTTCTTCTTCTTCTTACCGTGAAGCACGGGTACAGGGATGGCGCAGTGCTGAGAGCACTCGTCTTCCACCAATGTGGCCCGGGTTCAATTCCAGAGTCGGCATCATATGTGGGTTAAGTTTGTTGGCTCTCTACTTTGCACCGAGAGGTTTTTCTCCAGGTACTCCGCCTTTCCCCTCTCCACAAAAACCAACATTTGACCTGTTTTGCGTTAATTTTTAATTTCAGTTTACAGTGTCTCCAATTAACGCTCCAGCGCTAGAATGACTAGACACTTAAATAAAGTTCCTTTCCTTTTTTTGTTCCTCCTCATAAGAAGAATCTTGTGAGTCTGCAATATAAGAAATAAGAAGTGTAGGTGTACAAATGAAATAATTGTGCAAGCGTAAATCAAACAATGTCAATGCAAGTGAGACTAATAATTACATGTAGAGAAAACTTGGTCAGCATCTATCGCGAAGGTAGACCCACAACCACCTCTTGAAGGTTTCTGGACTTGGAACCACCTCAGCAGAATCTGGTAGTTCATTCCAATCGCGAATCGTCCTCGGGAAAAAACATTTGATGGTATGTAGTAAAAGAAACGGGGACTTGATAGCTACTACAATTAATGTGTCTGAAAGATCTAGTTGTTGTGACCGTGTGGCCACTGATGTTCCTGTGCTACTTTAAGATTATACTTGAAGACTCTTGTCTTTAGCCTCTCCTCTCCCCTACCCAATTTTTACTTTGAAGTTATGTTGATTTACACTTCATCTCCGCAGAGTACAAGCTGTTGCAGAGAGCTCTATGCCATCTCCAACACCCATGGAAATTGTCACTTCTGCCAAGTATGTGCTTTCAATTACCGTCTTCAGTTTAGTCAAGTGCGGCTTAAGGCACATGCCCTGAAATCGGGAGATCCCGGGTTGAGGACACGTTCTGACCACTTGTTGAATTTTTTCCTGGTTGAACCCTGGTTCAACTTCTCACCTGCACATGTAAATAGCCAACTAGCTTGCCTCCGGCCAGTTGGGATTCTTAACAGTTGTTGTTGAATGTTCTGTTCTGTCGTGATTGTGTTTCGTTGGCCCTGAAAAGCCCCTATGGGGAGTGGTCAATTATTGCGTTGTATTGTATTGTATTAAAACTGAGTACTGTAGGGAAACGTTGTAGGTTTAGCTTGCATTTTCAAGCCGTGAAGTTTCTTCAGTGCTTCTTTGTACAATGTTATCAGAATATTTTTTTCTAGGAAAAGTATAATTGTCACCCTTTAAATGCCCATGGCATACACCTTTTCCAAAATGGCCTCCATTTAAATATTCTTTTGTTTTTATTCAAATTAGCCCTTGATGCCTCGTTCTTAAGCTTAAAATTCAAAAGAATATTTTATCTTGAACGAGGCAACAAGGGCCAATTTGTATGCGCATAAATCAGCGGCCATTTTGGAATAAGGTGTATAATAGCCCATTTCGGAGTTCTGGCCTGCCTAATCTTCAAAGCGAGTCTAAGTGCGAAGTTTTTGTTATGAAAATTAGTTTTCATTCATATGTAAAGTAGAACTAATACCATTACAAAAACTTCGCACTTAGACTCGCTTTGAAGAGGAGGCAGACTTGAACTCGGAAATGGCCTGTTGCTTAGTGATAATATTCCATAATGGCAGCAAATTTGAGAGTTTAAGTTCCACTTACAAATCGAAATTCGCTCACGCTGCACAATATCAGTTTCTCTTGCATACATGTCTCTTAATTATGTGGAGCTTCAAGGTTTCATTTTCTAAGAATTGGCATCGAAATCGAAAACACTGGTTATTCAAAATTTTTGGGGATAAACAGGATTTATTATGGAATTTGAGAGAATGGAGAATGCTGGGCATTAACGTAAATTTCTTACAGCTCACCTGACTCGGCCACAGTCTCCCAGCCGCCTGTCTCACCCTCTGTACTCAACAAAACTCAGAAGAAAGTGCCTGCTGTATGGAAAGGATTTGTGATGATGCAGAGTGTAGCTAAATTTGGCACCAGTGCTTTCCGTGTGTCAGGGTCTTGTGATGACCTCTTACATCTGTTGCCAGACACGCTGCATGTTCAGGGTCGCATAGCTCACGAGCAAGTCTGGGACTATCTTGTTCAGCTGAAAGGTTCTACTTCAAGGGTATGTTTGCTAAATTTTACTTATTATCGATTGTCTTAAAAGATACGAGCAAGGGTGCTTGTTGTTCTGTGATTTAATTGGTGTCATGCTCTCTGGATTGTCGGTCTATACGCCATCAAACATACATTTTGTGAAAATATAACCTGGTATTTTTTTCCCACAAACCGAAAGCCGTTTGAAAGTCGTTATTGGCTTTTTTTTCCCTTCATTTCAGGAGGTGTGTGTAATAAGGTACGAAGCATCGTCAGATGATGAAAAAACTCAGCTATGTCTCCCTCTACTCGTACTTCTACAGTCGGAAGCGTTGTGGTGTGGTTAGTAACTGTTACACTGGTGTCAAGGACATGTACCTGGTACCTTTGGCTTCACACCAACCGATTCCGCCAGAGTTGCTTCCTTTTGATGGTCCAGGTACGAACGCATTAACCTAAGCATTCGAATCACTTGGTTCTGTTGTAATAATGATATTTGCAGACTTGCATTTCTACAACCGTGGGCAAAAAGGGTGAATTCTTTCCTAGTTTTTAATTTCTGGACCATATCTTTAAAGAAAACCAAGAATGCCCCCTCCCCTCACCCCACCGGGTCATTGGTTTTTTTAGGATGATGGGTAAATAACCCATCCAGCTCTTAACACTGTCTTTTGGGGGGAGGGGGGTAGTAATATCGAGACTTACTTCACGGAACAGAAGGTTTTTTTAGTTTTGTCCCTGCTTGTAATTGTTAGATATTAGATTTTAATATCTGTGAATCAGTTTCTTTGGCGCTATTGCTTCTTTTGCCAAAGCACAACACACATTTGTTCAGCCGTCAGTCTGTTTCGTCGATGGTAGTACTGTTTGGGCCAAACATCATAGCTCCTCTACTAGCTGGTAGCTAAAAAAATGATTTTATATATTGATGAAGAAGTGGAACAGATGTCCTTCGCTAAATTCGTGACTGTGTGTAATCAACTGTCTTGAAAGTGAATGCAATCTTAATTATATGAAACCGAAAACGGTGACAAGGCTGTAGGAAATTGGACAATATCTACCACGGTATTAATCAAACTAGTATGTATCAGTGTTTAGGTGCTGAAGGAACTCTCCTGAGGAATCGCTATTTTAACTCCTTAGCCATTCATGAAGGCATCAAAAAACTTCCTCATATTTATTTCACTGAAACTGCACTAAATATGCTTGTCATTAAAAAGAAAGAAAGGTCGTTTAGCGATTTCAAAGCTTATGAGAAATTGTTTCTTCTAGGTCTGGATGAACCTCGCCCCATATGCTACTTGGCGTCATTGTCCGATCAAAGGCATTGTTTAAACGCCCACGTGCTTTAAGTCAGCGGTCTCTTTCGCCTCCTCCAAACGTCGAACCAGCTCTGCTAGTGTTGAAACAAACAGCAGTGATGGAGGAACTGCAGATAGCCCCGCTCGGAGAAACACTGATGCTGCCCTTAGTGAACTGCGCGACTCGCCACCTGCTGATTATAGATGATATTGTGTTCCAGTACCATACCTCACAAGCCAAGATGGCGAGTAAAGGAGGTAAAGATGCATCAGGTAACGATTCGCCCTCATCAAAATCTACAACACTACCAATGCCACCTTCGATTGGAGATATTGCCTCTCCCACTACCTCCACGGAAAAATCGTCGATTTTATCCGTCGAGGCACAGAAGCAGCAGTTGTTGGAGCTTCAAGAAAGAGCTCGAAAGTATATTTTGGAACAGAACCAACGCAAGCAGACGGAACCAGAGGAACCTCAAGGACTGGGTTCAAAGAAGCTAGGCAGTTCTGATGTCACAATTGAAGGCAAACAGGGAGCGAGTTGTGGTAGTAACGACGATGATGAACCCTATGATCCAGAGGAAGGACTAGATCTTGACCTTGATGCCACGGATCCCATTCCATCGCAAGCGGTCGTTGCTGCCAAACCTGAAGAGTCTGCTAAACCTTCCAGCTTAGAGGTGCTGGTATCCACTCTACAGAAGCTTCAAGGTGGTGCATCTAAGTTATCGGCACTGACTAATTTGCTACCTAAAGGAAGCACTTCTACATCAGGAGTGGGAACAAGTCAACCTGATCTGAAGAGAGAGACAAAACTTTTACCTGCCACTTCCTCATCCGTTGGTGAGGTATATCCAGTAAAATCTGTAGGCCTTGAACAGGGTACCTCTGCATTAGCAAGTCGTATGCTTCAGCCAATTGTGCCAGTCATCTCTGAGATGCAATCCGTAGCGTCACCTAATAGTTCTTCTCAGACAACGGTTTCAAACAGATCATAGATCACATCCATCCTCATCAAGTACTCAAGGATCTCGGCTGTCCCCATTTCAGAGCAAAGACTGCGCCTCTCGTCTCAGCGACTGCAGCAGCAAGAAACTCAGAAGATGCAACTTGGGTCTTCTTCAGACTACAGACCTTCTCCCGCGCACTTCCTTGGACCACAGACTACAGCCTGGGCACTCCTCTGAACAAGGCCTGCAACGCTATGCAGACCGCAGACCACATTATGGTCCCCTTGTCAGAAACAGAAGGCATCAGATTACGGATCTTCTTAAGACCAGTAGAGTTCAGACTGGGTCTTCATACAGTGATTAATAGACTACAGCCCGGAGTCTCATCGTCCCAAGGGAACCAGCCGACATCTTCAGAAAGCTCTCACGCTAACAGATGGAGCCCCTCTGAGCCCCCTCAAGTGACTCGTCAAGTGAACG
>NC_090896.1:22732990-22755490 GCF_036669925.1 Montipora capricornis
TGGAAACATTGTCTGCCTGGTGTCTGCGTTGCCAGTGACATTTCAATGCATAAAACGTGGCTTTGCGTGTAAAAGTGTGCATGTGGAAGTAATGCATGGAACGAAATCAGCTGGAAATATTCAAGCAACTCCAAAGCCGGTTGCGTGACTACACAGCTTCCATTCAAGCCAACATTTAAATCCTCATAGTACTTCCGTAACTTCTGCCATTGAAACCACTTTCCAAATTCACAGTTGATCTTATAAACTTGGTAACAGGAATATTTTGAAATACTTGAAACAAGAATTCAAGTTCGACTATTGAGATTCTGAATTCTCGCGGGCGTTCTGTTTCTTTTAAAACAGAGTACACTTTGTAATTCCATTTCCTTAAAAGAATCATTTTAAACGTATAAACGACACAGAGTGCATTAATGTTTAGAAAAAAACTGCAATTTGAAGCAAGATTTTGTGAAAGACTTCCGAGATTACAATCAAATTTCGGAGATCGCGAAGAGATCTTGCATATTCTGCCGGGTCACGCGTGACAATTCACTGCAAAAAGTAAACGTTTCCAAAGCAAAGCGCCTATCTCTTAATAGCAATATCAAAAAAACGGTGAAGGCATTATTTTAACTGAAGAAAAGCTTAGCTCTTACAGTTAGCAAGATCTTCTCAGCGTCGTTAAAGCCTTCTGGGCAGAAACGTTTCACTAAAAGTATGCGTTTGCATGACAAGGACGTGACAGAAATATCGGAAATATCTCTCCCGCGTTTGACTAAAATATACTCGTTATCCACTACGCTCAAATCCTCCTGAAATGCAGGGTTTCTGGTTTCCCTAAATTCCAGAGGTTTTTTGCTATCTTTGGGCGACGAAAGATCAAAGGCGAAAAACGAAAGAACGAACCGGCGAACCGGTTTTTCTCGCCGCTTCGCGACTCGCCATTCTGTCACTCTAGGAGAGAAAAACCTCTGGCATCCTAGCGAAGAAACAGACACCCGTACTTTCGTTCATTTCCATTTCAAAGATCTTGAAATTATTTAGCTTCAGAAACGTTTTGAAAAAAAGTGAAATTCATTCATATTTGACGAAACTTAACAAACACTGCTAAGGCAATTGATGCAGAAGAACTGACACACCTGTTAATTCTTCTGTTTCAAACGCAATGAAATGTGACACTTGTTTTTGAAACGAGATGAAACGCTTTTGTTTGAAACGCATTGGAACATGTTTGAAACTGTTTGAAACGCGTTTACATTTGTTTGAAACACTGTTTTGAAACGCGTTTGGGAAGAAATGGTCTCAGCATCCTTTTCATCTGGACGGTCACTTATTTATTATTTATTATTTTAATTTATTATTTATTGTAAATAGCGCTACGTGTATATAAGTATTTTATTATTAGTATTATTGCCTCTGCCACTGACTCTCTTCTCACGTTGTCTTTGCCTGTTTATTCTAGCCCCAGTCGTTCCGCCTTGTGACGTTCTTCGCTTTAATTTTTTTCTCCTATGTCTGCCTCTTTCCCACTCCACTTGGCAACTTTCTTTGCTACAATTTTGCCATTGTTTTCTATCCTTAACTCGCTCCCTTTGGCGATCTTCTTCTTCTGCCTGTTGCATTCACTCTGCTGTTATCTGTTGGCATGATAGCTATTGTCTTTCGTTTTTCTCAAGATAAGAACTTAAGTACCAACAAAACTCGTATAGCATAAAAACCCGGTGGTGGTCAAATGATTTCTGTCCACCAATACACAGGTTGCCAAATGCAACACTTGAGGCTGTCTTGCCTCCCAACCTCCGCCCCACAGTCTGTACAGGAATACCCATGGTATTCCGCTGGTGCGCTTTGTGTGCCTGAGCTCCGCTATAAGGCATCACAAACATATTACTGCTCAGGGGTGTAAAATTATTGAGCAATATTTCTTTGGGAAAGTACAAGCAAAATTAATGAATTGTTTGCTTCAGTGGAATTAAAAGCTTCAATAGGCAACAAAATTAGTTGAGACAGTTGCTAACAGAGCACACTGGCAACCACACATTCATTGGTTGCAAAGAAAACTTGTCGGGGATACCCCTCCCTACCCCACCCTAATCAATGTTGTACCGCTGTCGACAAGGCTCTTAGAAAAGAGGAAAAAACACAACAATGTCCCGAGGGTGCAGGGAAGAGGGCCATTTTCGCACCGAGCTTGAAATCGACTCTAAAGGATAAGAGTGTCTCAACAATTTTGACGCCAATTGTTGCTACAAATTCACTTCCGAGAGTGTAAGATTATAGGACCTTCTTCCTTTCAACAGAGACAAAAATTCAGTAGCAATGGTGTAATTAATAGTGATAGTTGTGCATTTGTGTCACACGTGACTTGGAGATTTTCTGAGGAGTTGTGGTAATACTTTTAGCCTGCAAGCAACTTCATGATTGTATCATTGGTCGGTACACTGTTGGTGAATCTTCGATTCCTGTGTAACCATAACAATCATCTCGTGGATTTGCAGTTTAATTTTGCAGGGCAGCCACATCTTACACTCTTGTATTACACTGAAGAACTATAGAACCTGCTCAGAGGCTAAATCTGTGGTCTTAATCCAAAAATGATATCTTGTTTTTACAGATCAAAGGATCAGCAAGATCTGATTGTGAGTGACGAGGTTATAGACAAGTGCTCCCACAGTGTTGAAGGGGAAATGTTTTCTTTCTTTGGTGACACTGGGCATCGTTACAAGAACAAATATCGTAGTTTAATGTTTAACCTCAAGGATCCTCGAAACAAGGTGAGACAAAACACCAGGATTGTCTTTTTTCACTCTGAAATAATCATAACATTTCACTGAGAAAATGGCCTTGATTCAAGCATAAGCACAATTGCAAGCACAAGGTTAGGATCAAAATTATTGTTCCTTTTCTTGTATTTGCTCTGGGGCTTGCGTTTGTCTTATGCAGTGTGAAAACAAAACATCGCATAAGCATAAGGAAATTTACCACATGTACCATATTTACCCGAGGATAGGCCGCACCCCAAACTTTCAATGGTTTTCATGGGAAAAAAAAAATAGTGAGGTTGTGTACCGGGATAAATAATCAACAACAGCTACCGTAATTATATATAGTTTTAAAACCGTAAGTAGGGAAAAAATATATAAGTCATTAATGAAACTTTTCCTAAAAAACTGTATATTGCCTTTTTTATCCTGTTTTAATTGCCTAATAAACTTAAATGCTCTCGATGAAAACCAATGCAAATTGAAAACATATCAACAAATATCGTTGGCAATCAAAATCGTTTATCACGCATGTGATGTTACTTTCTTACTCTGTTAAGTTCACAGCAGCGAGCTTCTTTCTTTGTTTAGTTGAAAATATAATATTTTTCACTAACTGGAAACTCAAAACAAAAGATGTGAAAATGCAGGCTTTAAAGTAATTCACACACAAAAACTGATGCCAAAATGTTCATTTCATGGTGCCGCTGCCGCTGCATAATTAAGGGGTGATTGTTGGCACGAGTGTAAACAAACATTCACGGACAAAATTTTAAAACACCAGAACATTCGGCACATCAGTAAAATATTCCTAGCAAGCACTGCCCTGAGGTAGAGAATATTTTCCCGTTTCAAGTGATTTCGTAGAGTCAGTAGATCCTGAGATATCAATTTTTTTAGAACGGATTTTTACAAGCGGTATCATTCAATGGAAGATCAAAAACAATAGGTGTGAAAACTTACCAATTTCACGCTAAAGGATATTTTGTTAACAAAAACAATGGTTTAGTGTTTAGTTGTATGTGGTGTAAGTTAGTAACAATTGAAAGTGAACATTAAAACGCCAATTTAGTGAATGACCGTGAGATCTCTTGCATATTAATGAGGTACAGTGTATCAAAACGCTTGTACCCGCGTATAGGCCGCAACCCTAATTTCGGTCCCATTTTTCCGGGTAAAAACTGCAGCCTATCCGCGGGTAAATACGGTATATGTGTGGCTCTTCTTCCAGGTTCCCCTGCATCTGAACATTTGAACGAAATGGCCGAGGCCATGGTTCATTTTGATGAAACAACAGCACTTGACACTTGAGAGTTTCTGCAGCCATATTGGCTGAAACAAGAACAGAGCCTTTTAACTTGTAAAGATTGTGTTTTATACCTGTTCTTTTGCTTACACTATATGTCAATGTTTGTTTTCACTTAACATAAGCTACATTACATGTACCTGTACTTATGCTTGCACTTGTGCTTACATTGGACAGTTCGAAAACAATTTATGGCCTTACATGTACATCTCTCTTCAATTTCTATTGCATTGTATTGTATTGTATTGTAAATTGTATTGCATGATGATGTATATTGAGATGGCACTATGCAGGCTCCTCACAGTATACAATGTATTAATGCTAGATTCCTCCATTTCACAGTTTCATTGCAGAAGACTCTTACCATGTACATGAGGGCCTGTTTTAGTAATGCTTTTGTTTGCACATACAGTATCCTCATGCTAGCTGCACTGTAATTTCATTGGCATTTTTTATTTGGGATGTATTCCCTGGGTTTTTTTTTAGGGTAAAGTAAAGTAGACCTTATTTAACGTCGATAACTCGTAACAGTAATTCAACTGACAAACCTGAGGTCGACGGTGCGCTCATTTTACTCCCCCCTCTCCATCAGTGCTCCGTTTTACGGGTATTTAAAGCTACTTAGCTACACGGAAAGGAAAGAAGTCGAAACAAGGATGCGAGATCCGGGAATCGAACTCAGGACCTCTTGCACCAAGGCCGCACACTAACCGACTGTGCCATCCTTGCTCCTTCAAATTTTCAATTTTTTTTTTGGTTCAAATTTTTTGAACCAGTTTAATTTTTACCGGTTTATTTTTATCAACTGTCTAGAAAGGGATTTTCCCTTTTTTTTTTTGAGGGGGGGGGGGTGGGTTAGTTGAAAAAAAACAGGGGCTTCATTTTTTTGGGGGATCTCAAAAAGAATGAGGCTTTCCTTTCCTCTGTTCTACTTCTCCTACCCCTCCCTGATCATCCCCGTTGTCTCCATCCATGCCCCCTTACCTTCCACGTAGCCCACTCTCTTATCCACTTGACCATACAAGCGACTTGTGAAATTATCCATAATAATTTATAATTAAATATTTTGTTATTCATCCCAGGCCACCCTCAGTCCAAACATTAATTTATTAACATTTGTACACCAGAGCCATGTGTGGTAAATCTAGCTGATTGGTCAAAGGTCATTATTGTACCCCAACAGTGCAATTTACAAGTTAGGAAGAATAACTGCTACTGAAATTCCAGTCGGCTAGAGTAGTGACCAAGTTTGGGAAAATCCAAATCACTTATTTATCCTACAAGATTAGATCTCTGCAGTGCTATTAATGTTACTTTTCATTATTCCAAGGAAATTATTCCTTTACATCAGCTTGTAAACAGGCCATTTTTCTTTTCAAGATAATGCCATGGTAACGTTATTGCCATGTAGTTACTTTCCAGTAGTTGTATACTTCTCTTGTTAATTGAAAATCTGAGAGACAAATTAATTTTGTGAATCTTGTATTAAACAAGTTAAATTGGCAAAGGAATCATTAAAGAATATCACTGTTTTTTCATTACAAAAAGTAGTCCTACTCTGAGAAAGAAAGAAAAGGGTTTAGCCCTGAGAAAGGGCTTTACTTCCAATAACCATGAACCAATATTCTTAACCTACTGACCAAGACAATTAATGCTGACACCATTAATGCTCATTTTGTCTTTCAGGTTCTATTTCGACATGTATTGTCTGGAGAAATTGGTGTAGACCGGCTTGTCCGAATGACACCAGAACAGCTTGCGTCTCCTGAGCTTGCTACATGGCGCGAACAGGAAACTAAGCATGTAAGTACTCCTTACTTCTGCAATTTCAGAGGATCATGTGTTGAAATTACAGTATAGGTACACATGTAGGTTATTGATGCAATAATGAGTGGGACTTTATCTGTCGGGTGAAATAAATTTGTGATCTACATGTATGATCATTCACTGTAATAATTATTAGCGTAACATTTAAACCGTATTAGAATTTACAGTGGTATAAATGTATAAGTCACTTCAATACTGTGACCTTTATGAATTGTTTATGAATTTTTGGAGGCAAGTTGAGATTACCGTAGGACAAACTGTAAAAAAAGGTCATGTCCAAGGTCACTTCAGCTTCTTTTATCCAACTCCAATTTCTCAATATTTGTGTGTAAAAGAAATAATTTTCAAAAGATAAGCATTGCTTTTGGACTCACTCTGGCAAAGAATCTGTTGTGTTGTGTTGTTCATTTAGGCAATAAATTTTTGTAAAACACTGCATTCTTTACTTGTGTCAGAGCAGGCAATAACAGACAGATAGTTTTTTAGTGGTACCAATTTCCAATTTGTTTTTAGTTTGTTTAGTTATTTGTTTATTTGTTGATTTTGGTTTTTGTCTAGACACTAGAGATGATTAAGTTGAATCAAGAGGAAATAAACGCAACCAAAGCACATATAAAAAAAACGCACAAGGTGGGTTTTTGTTCAGTTTCAATGCTGCACCCTAAAGTATGCTCAAGGGAGTTCTAGATCTTACAAGTTGACAACCAAGGGCTATCCTACCTGTGTACTTTCTTCTGGTAACATGGCATGAAAGGGTAGGAATGCAGCCCCTTCCAGCTCCGGTTTTACATCTTGTGAATCCCTCCCCCCCCCCCCTCCACCGTTTTTAGGTGTGGAGCTTGCTGGCTTTATAGCCCAGGAACAATTTCAATTTTGAGAACTAAACTTAACCTGAGAGTGGTTGATTTCTTAAGATTAATTGTGGATTTTTGTTGTCTGTTAATTGCTGAACATCTGGGTTTTTTTTTGTTCTTTCAGGGTGAAGTAGAAATTGATGATGATGATTTAAGCACACTTGAGGTAAGAGTTGTCTTGAGGCTATACTTTGCTTTTTCATTGAAGAAATAGAGGGAACTCTTGTTTTTTTGTTGTCTTGAATCCTGCCGCACACATTGCTGTGCAGTTTCCTCAATTCAGTATGATGTTGTTGCTGGTTGTACCTGCTTGTTCAGGTCTTACCACTTTGAAGTCTTCACAGCACTTTGACATAACCCTCAGACAACCCTCATACCTGTGGCCTTGGAGGACTGGGTGATGGTGGGAGGAGTGGGGGCTATGAATCATAAAGTAGGCGGTACTGCCTAAACCAATTACGTTTTTACTTGTGTGACTACAATTGAAAATGTTGCATAATATGGAAGGTTTATCAGGCTTGTCAAATGGATTTGATTCCTTGGATTTTTTATTTGCAAATTGTAAGCATTTTGAAAATGGTGGATCCCCCCGCACTCCCAGTAACCTGCAATCTAGCTTGGCTGAAGAAGTGCTTTGTTTGATGATAACTTTTTTCACTTTTGATTAGAATTCTATCAAGGCAAATGCTGAGTTAAAGGTGGAGAAAGGTCTTCCAGACAGCAACACAAGCTCCAGTACCCTACTCTTGGATACCACAGATGAACACCGCATTCACTTGTTTGATCTCAACTGTCGCATCTGCACTGGAAAAATGGCACCCCCAGGGGAGCCTCCCAGAAGAGAAACTCCTTCTCCACTTGTTTCCACAACATCCATGTAAGTGTTACTCCATCATCTTGTGAAAAAGGAGTTAATTAAAGGACTTCTCGTACATTGGCCGTTTTCGTACTAGAAAACGGACAACATCGTCTGGATGGACAAATCGTCTGATGTAAAAATGAAACAAACAAATTTTAGGCGACTCAGTCGTCTGAAATTGGTCCATGTAGGGAGATGATTTGTCCGCCCAGACGAACAAGTCGACCAAAGTGCGAAGTACTTCACGTTTGACGAACAAATCGCTAAATTAACCGCCGCGGGGAAATGGAACTAGCGATGGATTACAGGAAGTTTTCAATGCGGCAGGAGGAAAGGTGGGCGCGAAAGGTAAGCTGACCAAGCCATACGTAGTGCTAGTCTTTTTGCGCTCAAACTTATCCAGTGTGTCGGTCCAGTGTCCGTCTTCTATGAATTTACGTCGGGCAACACTAGCAGAATTGGTGGTCTTAAATTCACATTAGAAACCATAGGATGACTTGTCCATTTCAACGATCTGTTCGTCATCTAGTGAAAAAAGGACATATGTCATGCTTGATGAGCATGATGATCCTGGTGGTGATAGCAACGACAGTGACAACGATGATAACCTTCTTCTTCTTCTTCTTCTTCTTCTTCTTCTTCTTCTTCTTCTTCTTCTTCTTCTTCTTCTTCTTCTTCTTACCGTGAAGCACGGGTACAGGGATGGCGCAGTGCTGAGAGCACTCGTCTTCCACCAATGTGGCCCGGGTTCAATTCCCAGAGTCGGCATCATATGTGGGTTAAGTTTGTTGGCTCTCTACTTTGCACCGAGAGGTTTTTCTCCAGGTACTCCGCCTTTCCCCTCTCCACAAAAACCAACATTTGACCTGTTTTGCGTTAATTTTTAATTTCAGTTTACAGTGTCTCCAATTAACGCTCCAGCGCTAGAATGACTAGACACTTAAATAAAGTTCCTTTCCTTTTTTTGTTCCTCCTCATAAGAAGAATCTTGTGAGTCTGCAATATAAGAAATAAGAAGTGTAGGTGTACAAATGAAATAATTGTGCAAGCGTAAATCAAACAATGTCAATGCAAGTGAGACTTAATAATTACATGTAGAGAAAACTTGGTCAGCATCTATCGCGAAGGTAGACCCACAACCACCTCTTGAAGGTTTCTGGACTTGGAACCACCTCAGCAGAATCTGGTAGTTCATTCCAATCGCGAATCGTCCTCGGGAAAAAACATTTGATGGTATGTAGTAAAAGAAACGGGGACTTGATAGCTACTACAATTAATGTGTCTGAAAGATCTAGTTGTTGTGACCGTGTGGCCACTGATGTTCCTGTGCTACTTTAAGATTATACTTGAAGACTCTTGTCTTTAGCCTCTCCTCTCCCCTACCCAATTTTTACTTTGAAGTTATGTTGATTTACACTTCATCTCCGCAGAGTACAAGCTGTTGCAGAGAGCTCTATGCCATCTCCAACACCCATGGAAATTGTCACTTCTGCCAAGTATGTGCTTTCAATTTACCGTCTTCAGTTTAGTCAAGTGCGGCTTAAGGCACATGCCCTGAAATCGGGAGATCCCGGGTTGAGGACACGTTCTGACCACTTGTTGAATTTTTTCCTGGTTGAACCCTGGTTCAACTTCTCACCTGCACATGTAAATAGCCAACTAGCTTGCCTCCGGCCAGTTGGGATTCTTAACAGTTGTTGTTGAATGTTCTGTTCTGTCGTGATTGTGTTTCGTTGGCCCTGAAAAGCCCCTATGGGGAGTGGTCAATTATTGCGTTGTATTGTATTGTATTAAAACTGAGTACTGTAGGGAAACGTTGTAGGTTTAGCTTGCATTTTCAAGCCGTGAAGTTTCTTCAGTGCTTCTTTGTACAATGTTATCAGAATATTTTTTTCTAGGAAAAGTATAATTGTCACCCTTTAAATGCCCATGGCATACACCTTTTCCAAAATGGCCTCCATTTAAATATTCTTTTGTTTTTATTCAAATTAGCCCTTGATGCCTCGTTCTTAAGCTTAAAATTCAAAAGAATATTTTATCTTGAACGAGGCAACAAGGGCCAATTTGTATGCGCATAAATCAGCGGCCATTTTGGAATAAGGTGTATAATAGCCCATTTCGGAGTTCTGGCCTGCCTAATCTTCAAAGCGAGTCTAAGTGCGAAGTTTTTGTTATGAAAATTAGTTTTCATTCATATGTAAAGTAGAACTAATTACCATTACAAAAACTTCGCACTTAGACTCGCTTTGAAGAGGAGGCAGACTTGAACTCGGAAATGGCCTGTTGCTTAGTGATAATATTCCATAATGGCAGCAAATTTGAGAGTTTAAGTTCCACTTACAAATCGAAATTCGCTCACGCTGCACAATATCAGTTTCTCTTGCATACATGTCTCTTAATTATGTGGAGCTTCAAGGTTTCATTTTCTAAGAAATGGCATCGAAATCGAAAACACTGGTTATCCAAAATTTTTGGGGGATAAACAGGATTTATTATGGAATTTGAGAGAATGGAGAATGCTGGGCATTAACGTAAATTTCTTACAGCTCACCTGACTCGGCCACAGTCTCCCAGCCGCCTGTCTCACCCTCTGTACTCAACAAAACTCAGAAGAAAGTGCCTGCTGTATGGAAAGGATTTGTGATGATGCAGAGTGTAGCTAAATTTGGCACCAGTGCTTTCCGTGTGTCAGGGTCTTGTGATGACCTCTTACATCTGTTGCCAGACACGCTGCATGTTCAGGGTCGCATAGCTCACGAGCAAGTCTGGGACTATCTTGTTCAGCTGAAAGGTTCTACTTCAAGGGTATGTTTGCTAAATTTTACTTATTATCGATTGTCTTAAAAGATACGAGCAAGGGTGCTTGTTGTTCTGTGATTTAATTGGTGTCATGCTCTCTGGATTGTCGGTCTATACGCCATCAAACATACATTTTGTGAAAATATAACCTGGTATTTTTTTCCCACAAACCGAAAGCCGTTTGAAAGTCGTTATTGGCTTTTTTTTCCCTTCATTTCAGGAGGTGTGTGTAATAAGGTACGAAGCATCGTCAGATGATGAAAAACTCAGCTATGTCTCCCTCTACTCGTACTTCTACAGTCGGAAGCGTTGTGGTGTGGTTAGTAACTGTTACACTGGTGTCAAGGACATGTACCTGGTACCTTTGGCTTCACACCAACCGATTCCGCCAGAGTTGCTTCCTTTTGATGGTCCAGGTACGAACGCATTAACCTAAGCATTCGAATCACTTGGTTCTGTTGTAATAATGATATTTGCAGACTTGCATTTCTACAACCGTGGGCAAAAAGGGTGAATTCTTTCCTAGTTTTTTAATTTCTGGACCATATCTTTAAAGAAAACCAAGAATGCCCCCTCCCCTCACCCCACCCGGGTCATTGGTTTTTAGGATGATGGGTAAATAACCCATCCAGCTCTTAACACTGTCTTTTGGGGGGAGGGGGTAGTAATATCGAGACTTGCTTCACGGAACAGAAGGTTTTTTAGTTTTGTCCCTGCTTGTAATTGTTAGATATTAGATTTTAATATCTGTGAATCAGTTTCTTTGGCGCTATTGCTTCTTTTGCCAAAGCACAACACAGTTCTTATTTGTTCAGCCGTCAGTCTGTTTCGTCGATGGTAGTACTGTTTGGGCCAAACATCATAGCTCCTCTACTAGCTGGTAGCTAAAAAATGATTTTATATATTGATGAAGAAGTGGAACAGATGTCCTTCGCTAAATTCGTGACTGTGTGTAATCAACTGTCTTGAAAGTGAATGCAATCTTAATTATCTGAACACCGAAAACGGTGACAAGGCTATAGGAAATTGGACAATATCTATCACGGTATTAACCAAACTAGTATGTATCAGTGTTTAGGTGCTGAAGGAACTCTCCTGAGGAATCGCTATTTTAACTCCTTAGCCATTCATGAAGGCATCAAAAACTTTCCTCATATTTATTTCACTGAACTGCACTAAATATGCTTGTCATTAAAAAGAAAGAAAGGTCGTTTAGCGATTTCAAAGCTTATGAGAAATTGTTTCTTCTAGGTCTGGATGAACCTCGCCCCCATATGCTACTTGGCGTCATTGTCCGATCAAAGGCATTGTTTAAACGCCCACGTGCTTTAAGTCAGCGGTCTCTTTCGCCTCCTCCAAAACGTCGAACCAGCTCTGCTAGTGTTGAAACAAACAGCAGTGATGGAGGAACTGCAGATAGCCCCGCTCGGAGAAACACTGATGCTGCCCTTAGTGAACTGCGCGACTCGCCACCTGCTGATATAGATGATATTGTGTTCCAGTACCATACCTCACAAGCCAAGATGGCGAGTAAAGGAGGTAAAGATGCATCAGGTAACGATTCGCCCTCATCAAAATCTACAACACTACCAATGCCACCTTCGATTGGAGATATTGCCTCTCCCACTACCTCCACGGAAAAATCGTCGATTTTATCGGTCGAGGCACAGAAGCAGCAGTTGTTGGAGCTTCAAGAAAGAGCTCGAAAGTATATTTTGGAACAGAACCAACGCAAGCAGACGGAACCAGAGGAACCTCAAGGACTTGGTTCAAAGAAGCTAGGCAGTTCTGATGTCACAATTGAAGGCAAACAGGGCGCGAGTTGTGGTAGTAACGACGATGATGAACCCTATGATCCAGAGGAAGGACTAGATCTTGACCTTGATGCCACGGATCCCATTCCATCGCAAGCGGTCGTTGCTGCCAAACCTGAAGAGTCTGCTAAACCTTCCAGCTTAGAGGTGCTGGTATCCACTCTACAGAAGCTTCAAGGTGGTGCATCTAAGTTATCGGCACTGACTAATTTGCTACCTAAAGGAAGCACTTCTACACCAGGAGTGGGAGCAAGTCAACCTGATCTGAAGAGAGAGACAAAACTTTTACCTGCCACTTCCTCATCCGTTGGTGAGGTATATCCAGTAAAATCTGTAGGCCTTGAACAGGGTACCTCTGCATTAGCAAGTCGTATGCTTCAGCCAATTATGCCAGTCATCTCTGAGATGCAATCCGTAGCGTCACCTAATAGTTCCTCTCAGACAACGGTTTCAACAGATCATAGATCACATCCATCCTCATCAAGTACTCAAGGATCTCGGCTGTCCCCCATTTCAGAGCAAAGACTGCGCCTCTCGTCTCAGCGACTGCAGCAGCAAGAAACTCAGAAGATGCAACTTGGGTCTTCTTCAGACTACAGACCTTCTCCCGCGCCTTCCTTGGACCACAGACTACAGCCTGGGCACTCCTCTGAACAAGGCCTGCAACGCTATGCAGACCGCAGACCACATTATGGTCCCTCGTCAGAACAGAGGCATCATCTTGGATCTTCTTTAGACAGTAGAGTTCAGACTGGGTCTTCTACAGATTATAGACTACAGCCCGGAGTCTCATCGTCCCAAGGGAACCAGCCGACATCTTCAGAAAGCTCTCACGCTAACAGATGGAGCCCCTCTGAGCCCCCTCAAGTGACTCGTCAAGTGAACGATGACTCTCAGGAGATTGGGCAGTACAGCCATCTTCGACCAGAGGAGCGCGCGAGGCTGGCAGCCCATGAGTCGCGCTTAGAATCACGGGAACTTCCTAGATCAAGCGAGCAAAGGGTGGAAAATATCGACTACCGAAGAACAAACGATAGGCAAAGATCCAGCTGGCATGATAACTCGCGATTCCCTCGGGATTCCCGCAATTCACGGGATGACTCTCGGAGATCCTTCCGCGAAGAGCATAGACATGGACGACCGTGGTACAATGATGAACCGCGCAGAGAAAGATTCGAACATCCTCCCAACGAACGACATGATGATCGTGGTCGCGGGAGAAGGTTTAAAGAACGCTGGAGTCGGGGCAGATGGAGACGATAACAAACTGACAGTTCGAAAGAAAAATCCTTGACGGTGAGAGTTATCGAGCTCTTCAGTCAAGTTCATCAATGTGTCCTGTCATGTACAGGTAGCACGGTTTCGTTATTGTTGTTGATTGTTAAGTTCCATGTAAGATCATTCAAGGTTTTTTGTGTAGTATGCTGATAAACGTTAAACTCTGTTATATAAGTTTTTCGTTTAGCACGTATGACACCTCTCAACTGGTCTTATCCTGGTTTGATGAGGTGTTGCGGTAACGAATCTAGGAGACCAATCGACGCTGACTCGATCTTGTAAGGTCCTTAGTGTCGACATCGCTCCTCGCTTTTTGTTACGATGTTGTTGACGGTTCGTGTGGACTTCAATTCCACGTCTTTGACGTGTTTGTAATATGTGTACAGAGAAATGTAGTGTTTTAAAAAAGCATAGTAGTGAAGATTTTAACTTAACCGTTTTAGTAACGTTCACGCTTTCATTAAAGGGTCCTTTTTGCGAAATAGTTGAAAGAGTTCGCAACTCGTTTACTACATCTTGTCAGGCTACTGCCAAAAAACCTAAACCCGTGGGATTTTCCCCTCGTATGAAAACCAAGTCTGCAACGATGAACTTTTGGATAATATTACTTAACGGGGTAGACAACGCATTCTTATAATAGTTCATTTTCACGCGATTAAGCAATTTGTTTCCAACTGGGCAGTCCATACCTGGCCTTAATTGTCCAAAGCCGAGTTTGTCTTAGTGGCGGGGGTGGTGGGTTGCAAATTGTTAGCTGGGTCGTAACATAGTGTGTAAAAAACAAACAAAATCAAATGTTATCGTTGAAGCCTGTGTTTTTTTTTTTTTTTTGCTGCCTTGCTGGTACTTAGTAAGGCGATGATCTTTCTAACTTTCTCTTCATTGCCCATTCTAGATTTCAAGTATATGAAATTTCACATACTTTAAAATCATTCCATTCACTTATTTCGGGTGTAAATTGAGCTTACAATTGACCGGCTTCCAAGGTGGCTTGATAGCTCAATTGGAAGAGCAAGTGATCAGAAGTGCAGTCGGACGATCGTGGATTGCAATCGGCCACTCCACCCTGGGACTACAATTCGAAACTGGATTGGGTATCCTTCGATAACAAATACTTAACGTTAAGTTAACCACATGGATCTTATAACTGTTCATTACTCAACGGTTTTATTATGTCAAATACGTAGAAATCTGTAATTACATCAGATACACCCGTTGACTGTAATGTTGTAATGCAAGGTTCTATAAACATTTTTTTTGCGCAAACGCGTCCGCTAAACAGTGGCTTCGTTTTTGTTGATGAAATCTGTACTTTAAACAGTAGAGTCAGTTATTATATCACGTGGCATCAACCACCGGTAACTGTGCTATCATTAAGTGGTTGTCGAAATTCGATGACTACGCAAGATCTGATACTAGTATCTCGTTGCTAGCGCAGATTGTAACTTTAGATTATAATGTAAACAAATGTACCGACCCGACTACGATATTTTTTAGACTAACAATCTCGCTGTGTCCATTTAAAAAAGGCAGAAGCACATGACCTTGAAGCGTGTGTCTTTCAACTCTTTTCCTTGGAACAAAGCTGGGGATTTTAGGCAACAATAAACCGTATTCATAAATGGCGGCTAAGTAATTATTCTTTTGTCTTTATGCTAATCATCCTAACTAGCCTCGTTAGCACGAGCAAAAGTCAAAAGAATTTTTGTTCCAAAGTGAGGCTAGTTAGGATGATTAGCATTAAGACAAAAGAATAATTTCTTGGCCGCCATTTATGAATACGGTCTATTTTATACCCAAATATGGACAAGAATAAGTTCGAAGCTGCACACGCGAGAAAATGGGCGAGCTACGCTACATCCAAATAAGGAAGTTTTTAAACTCAAAAACCGCAGCTCATGGCGGCCAAATAAAATATTCTTTTATTTTAATGCTAATAAGCCTTACTAGCATCGCTGCGACGAGCAAATTTCAAAAGAATATTTGTTTCTAATATTTTAAAAAATACAACCACACTTTTGAATTTTCGGAACATGTTTCGATGTTTCAAACATCATCTTCAGCCATAGTGAGTGTAACATTAAAATTTTTACAAGATAATTCGTATATATATATAACTATCAATACAATGATTCTTTGTAGATTAAATGTTCGTTACAAGTACGTAAAATTCAAACGAACCAACAATATTATAGAGAACACAACTGACATAACGGTAAAAGTTTAAAAGTGTAATGCTAAACTGACATGATCAACTTGTTTGTTGAGTGAAACCAACAGGCATTTCTACACACGTGTAAATGAGCACCTTTTCCGGGACAAAAATTCTCATATTTTCAAGCATCTTAGTTTTTCTAAAAATTGTCATGATAATTGTGATGTTTCTTGCTTCAAAATTATTGATAATGCTACTTCTTTCTATCAACTCAAAATCAAGGAGAGCTTCCATATTGAGCGGTTGAAACCCGAACTCAACAAACAAGTTGATCATGTCAGTTTAGCATTACACTTTTAAACTTTTACAGTTATGTCAGTTGTGTTCTCTATAATATTGTTGGTTCGTTTGAATTTTACGTACTTGTAACGAACATTTAATCTACAAAGAATCATTATATTGATAGTTATATATATATATATATATACGAATTATCTTGTAAAAATTTTAATGTTACACTCACTATGGCTGAAGATGATGTTTGAAACATCGAAACATGTTCCGGAAATTCAAAAGTGTGGTTGTATTTTTTAAAATATTAGTAACACTTGTGCTATCCAGACCATATGGAATATTTGTTTGAAAATGAGGGCAGTAGGGGTAGTTAACATAAATACAAAAGAATGTAAAGGTGGCCTGCTTTTATAAAAGTGGTCAATACTTGAAGCCTTGGTTTTAAATTACGACCCTTCGTCTGAGCGAATTAGGCAATCATGGGTTCTTAGCGTTTTATATAGTAAAAGATGCAGCTATTTTATTGGTGGGGATATGGCAAAGGGGGTAACAAGAATAAACTAGTTGAAAGAAAAACGTTCGTTACCTCCGTGGGGATTTGAGGGAGCTGATTTGAAAAACGAATCTTTCTTCAATATATTTCGGCTTCCCATGTTGCCCTGGTTTAGAGCAACACGGGAAGCCAGGTGTTGGCTAGAATGATTAGGAAAGTTGAAGTGTCGAGCAACCTATTGGTTTCGATGCTTTCTTATTGGTTTTTTTTTTTTTTCACGTCACACAGATACTCGCGAAAGTGGTCTCCCTGTTTGGCCAATGCCAGGAGCTCATAACAAGAATGTACAGCTTCATTGTATTTGCAGAAAGGCATTTTTACAAACTGAGTTATTTTTGACAATTTTTAGATTGATTTTCCCTCGAAATGAGACCTTTCCAGCTGACCACAAGTCTTGCATGAGAAATTATCACTCATGGATTTGGAATGGTCACTCGTGCAATTAAGAACTCTTCTAAAAGTAGCTTGATCTGTGAAAATACCGTTACATAGACCTAGTATTGGAGTTAAGGCTCCTGCCAATGTATACTGACTTTTTTGCACAATGTGCATGTTATGCAATAGATAACATTTGCAGAGGTGCATACAGTGTATGAAACGGTAACTCCCATAATTTTCTAATTCCCTCTGACAAAGGGCTGACGCTCAAAACGTCAGCTTTCAATTTTTTTTACGGTGTTCAATTTACTGTATCAATTCAGTCGATAAGTAAGGGTTATCTGCCTGAAACGAGGGGATATCAGATTTATTCACCTCTGGTTTCGCCCTCGTGAATAAATCTGATATATTCCCGAGTGAAAGGCCGATAAAATGCTTATTTTACCCATTGGTGAGGTTTTCTAGAAAATGCACAGTTGTTTGAGATGTCGGCAAAACAGCTTGATGAAGATTTGTAAAGAAACAATAAACATGTAGTCTCTAGGGACTTGAAGGGAAAGTACGGTCTATAAAAAGATTCCATGAATCGAAAGTTCTTTACCTGTATTGTCATACTTGACCACTCATTTGGACTAAATGTGTTTAAATAGCCAACAATAACGCTTCAAAAATAGGCAAGTTTAAGTCGAAATCCGCCATCTCTGTTTCTGTGTATGCAAACGAGGCTATGACGTAGCAATAGTCAAGGATTTCTCCGGATGACTAAATCCAGACATAACTAATCGATGACATCATTGAATTCAATGAGTAATCGATAGGTAATCAGTTGATTAGTCATTGATTATTGCCGATGATCAATGAGTAATCGATGACTAATCGATAGGCCACAAAATTTTCGGTCATCGATTGCATCGATTAGTCATTGATTGTATTGATTAGTCATCGTTTTCAAAAAATAGAACGCATGAAACAGGGACCTGCCGAAAATATGGCAATAGCGGTTCTAAAACAACTCTTAAAAGATAAAGAAATTGCGTTTAGCTTAAAGACCAAAAAATCGGAATTTGTTCAAATATTCAACACTCAAGCTGGTTATGTAACTGATGACGGATGTTTGCCGAAGCAGTTTTACTTTGCTGACAAACCGTCACCAAAAAAAACGATAACCACGTAGTCGATTCTTGTCAGTGAATTTGTTAGTTTCATTTTCAGACTGGTTGGTTACTGCTCAGTTGTTTTGTTATTACATAAAGAATTGGGTTAAGTGAAATATTGCACAAATGAGAATCATTTGTATTTGTGATTAGCACTTCGCGCCTCGACATTGTCAACAGGAATTTCACTGAGATACAAGGAAAAATTTCGTCTAACACAGCTAAAAGAATCACAAACGAAAAAAATGGTTCAGGAAAGCAAGAAGTGTCTTCTTTTGTGCGCATTATAATAGTCCATGAGTAATCGATGGGTCATCGATGAGTAATCAATTACATCAATTAGTAATCGATAGGCCACAAAATTTTTGGGCTTCGACTCATCGATTACTCATTGATTATCGCCAATAATCAATGACTAATCAACTGATTACTCATCGATTACTCATTGAAAACACAGGCGAGGAGAGCAATGCTTTGTAGACTTGAATCTTAATCCAGAGGCTAAACTGTATGGATATTGGCTCCACCTCTGAACAGATTTACCTCGTGGTCGTTAAACATGCAGGGTTTTATATGTGAGTTATATGCAGGAGTTTTACAAAGCGAAAGAGGGCTTGCAGTGCTATCCCGCGCTCATTGCTGTGAAATAAATGCCTGGAAATCAAGTTTAATCTGTCTACCGTGGCTTTCTACGAGATCCCTGTTACAACTTAAAAACAAACGATCGATTAATATATTTCCATCAAATGGAAAGAGTAAATCGTTTCAGTAGTTTCTATACTGCTAACAAAATTTAACCACATTTCAAGTCGCGTTTATTAGCGCATAACAGTGAAAGTCGTCTATATATGGCTTGATTCAGTTTTCTCGCTCCAATATAATGATATTTTGGACTAGTTGACTGAGATTTCCGCATGAAGCAAATGTCACCAAGACCAATATTCATATACCTGAAAATCCCTCTTGAAGTCCTCCTTGGTAAAATGACAGACCCGAACAGACAATATAGCATACAAAAATTTGGTTTATCAACGTAGTTCATAATGTAAATTGGCCGCCGTACTCCGTACAGAGATATCTCTGTACGGTGGCCAATTTACATTATCATCTAACGTTGTTAAACCAAATTGTGTATACTACTTCCCCACCGAACGCAGCACCACAGTTTCTTTAGAAACTACCCCCTTCAGACAATCTAGGGAATGATTTCCTTACAGGTCCCTACTTCATTATGCATGCAGAATACCCAAGAGAATCGAATATATACATGGCTAATTTGTACTTACGGGATGAATAAAAAGGATCTCATTTCTCTCTCCCTTCCCCGCATCGTCCACACCGTTACTCATTTTCGTCCGAGCTTTCCTCTTTCTATCTGTTTGTCTTGTCTTTTTTTCCAGATCTTGCTAAGCTTGCCTTGAACTCCGACCCACTGTAAACCTCTGGATTACTTGTCTCTGTTCTTGAATACTGAGCTAACGTATAAAGTTGCTAATATACCTTTTCGGCTTGTACATTTTGTTTTCTCAATACAGATCATGTGATAATACTCAGGAGGCTTGGTCCTTTGTTTTGTTCATTAAAAAGAGTGCATGCAGGCATATTCATGCTTGCATGCCCTCATTTTAATGAACAAAACAAAAGACCAAACCTCGTGAGTATTATCACGTGATCTGTATTGAGAAAACAAAATGTACAAGCCGAAAAGGTCTATTCAAACCTTGAAAATGATATTTATTTTGAATTCTGGCTGACTATTTACATAACAATGAAACGTAATTATATACACGTGCCGCGACGAGCACCTATACAATCGAACTTACACTCGTAGGTCACCGTTCAGAGATCCCTGTTTTACTACTCTTGAAACAACCTATCCCTTTAATAATGCTAACCGTGACCCTAATTACGACTAAAGGCACTGTTTAGGCTTAAGGTTAGTCCCTGTGATAGTTTTAAGTTTTCCAGTATTGCTGTGAACTGTAACCTGCTTTTCCTTCATGCCCGTGCGTGCGGCACACTTATAAGTTCACTGCGTGGAAGAGTGTACCACACTTACAGTCTGATTGGTAAATCCAGACTCTAGTGCATCTTTCATGGGAAACTTTAATGCACGCGTTCATTGCAATTAAAACCGTTTCACGTTTCCCTTCTTTTGAACCAATCTTGTGTTTTTGTAATAATCAAGATGGCTACCGAAGTAAAAGCGTCAGCAAAGGGAGATTATTTTGTTAAAGACAATTTTCATCCTTTATTGACAAGCATCAGCCCTCTGTTTCCCATTTCAAACATGTGTGATACTAGTTCTTTCTAATAATATTTGAATTAAATATTTATTATGTAATATATCAAACACGAGAAGGAGTGTTTCGTCGGATATCAAAACACCGAGAAGCGAGTTGAAAAACGAAGCCGAAGGCCGAGTTTTTTAACCGATTTCGAGGTGGTTGGATATCTAAGTGTTTGATATTGCTTCTCAAAGGAATCAGTATTTTAAGAGATATTTGGGATCAAAGTTGGCCAAATTTTATGCTAATTAAGACCACATATCAAAACTTCCTTCACGGTAATGATTTCTTTTGTTTTTGGCTTATGAATTATTAATGAGTTTGAGAAGTATACATCAGTAACAGAAGGTTATCAAGTAAGGCTGAAGTAAGACTAGTAAAAAATGCAATTTGCACCATATGGTGCCAGATGAGAATAGGTTAATTTCAATACAATCGAAACAACTTTTTTTAACTTTAACTTTAACTTTATTTACAAACAAATCATAATTATTCAAACAAGACCATAGTGGCCCGCAGTTAGCATTGCTATTCTAGGCGGGCCACTTACACAGCGACTCGGACATTATTACTGTCTCTCACAAGTAAAGAAAGACACTTAAAAATTTACAAGAATTACACAAACAAAAAACGACAATAAAAAAAATATATATAATAATAATAATAATAATAATAATAATAAAACATTTGCAAATTGTCCCTGCTTTATAGCCTATCCCGAGCGGTGCATAGAGTGGTGCAAAGAAAACAATTTGCCTTCGTCTTCCGTGTCCAAAACCTGTGTGGAAACGCAGTCAGTTGGCCAAGACAACGTACATCGGGAGATGGATCTGTTTCGCGATGCTCACGACAAAAATGCAACGGATAACCTTCAATCCGCCAGAACACAGGGGCACCCAACGAGAATATAGTTCAAAACCACTTAAACATAGCATTGTTAAACTTATTTTAGTATTTAAACGGTAGATATAGGCATATTTTTATCTCCCAAAAAATTTTCATCTGTTCGGATTTCCTAGCTAAAAGTCTAGTGATCCGAAAATTATAGGGATCAAAACGTACCTTTTCGAAAATTTTAGCCAGAAAAAAGGCTCCCGAAAATTCTAGGTGACCTTTTTAGGGTAAAAATACGTTAAAAATGAGCAATTATACCATTTCTCAGATGTTCGGAAATCCTAGGAGAGACAGGAAAGCAAAAAATTTTACATCAAATGTTCCGAAAATTATAAATCTCAAATCGTCTTCCGAACAGATATTTTCCGAAAATTGACGTTGGGTGCCCCTGAGAACACATAATTTTGTCAGTACAGTAAACTTTAACTTTGCTTGAAAAAATATTAGCCCTAGCTACCTGTGGCCGGAAAGTTTCACGCTTGGAAATTATGGCATCAAATCAGGCCAGAAAATGTCCACTAGTTTCCAGTTTTTTTACGCCATCTGCCGCTCGGCCATTTTCATGGCGACTCAGAGGACCCGAGTTGTGCTCTATTTTGTCTTTTTGCGGGCGCCTGGGAACGAAAACAAACTTTTGGCTTCAACAAAAAAAATCTACGGCTTTCCATCTTTACTTTGATGCCTCATTTATCGAGTTCGTCCGTATTTTTCTGAACTTGCATTCGTAGTGAACATGGAGCTACTGAGTACGATTCCAATTGAAGGGCTCTATTGGTCCTCAAAAACTGAGGTAAATGAAGATTAAGCGTTCGCTTTGAGCAAAACTAAAACGGTAGAACCACAGAAGAGATAGCAGTTGGTGATAATTTTGAGTTGAGCGGTAATAATTCTGCTTTCGTATGTGTATAAATTTGTAACAAAAATAATCGATTTTAATTAAAAGGAAAACCTGTGGCCTGTGACCGTGGCGATCGACCGATGGGAAGTAAGAGGAGGAGAACCCCTCGGAGATCGCTTCAATTTTCGCAGAAGAAACGATTCCCTGTTGGTGAACTAGCTCGAGAAAGGGCTAGCCTCCAACAAGAGTATCTGTCAAAGAGTAAAGAGCTCTCTGCTCTGAGAAAAAAGCTGGAGCACCTGCAAAAAAATAGTGAAAAAATACGAGAATGCAATGCAAACTGCAAAGAGGACCATCCAGTTGTAAAAAAATTCACTCAGCAATTAGCTTCCCAAATTGCAGCAATTGAGATGAAGACATACACAGTGTCACGGAAGGAAGTAACTTTTACTTTTGAACTTGTTC
>NC_090896.1:22760490-22780490 GCF_036669925.1 Montipora capricornis
TGACATTTAAATGAACTTCATTATTATTATTAGTGTTAGTTGTTTCTTATTATGACAGTGAAAACGTATGGATGCCATATGGATTCCTATCCAGCCAGCCTGGGGTGTCGAACGTAACCCAAGCGGCCCTAAGGCTGACAACTCTATAGCTAGTAAAGTATATACATAACATCTAATTTACTACAAATAAACTAAAAATGTCTCAGTTCACTCTCTTCTATCCTCAAGACATCACTTTCAGTGTGCGGGCAATGTTTAGGGTGTGCGAGATGACGGCGCTCTGCATCCGGAGTAGAATCTCCCCTCCTCGAGTCCCGAACAGTTCCCTCATAGCCTCATCTACCTCCGTGGACCACCCTCCTAAGACATCGATGATGATGTTATACTGCCGAATGTCATATCCTGGGAACTGCTGTTTGAGTTTTTGTGGGGAATATACGCTAACTCCTAGAGACACTGAAGACTCGCTGAGCTCCACATTTTAAAACCACATTTTATTGTTTATGTCTTAAAAACCTTCTCCGCAATACAATTAAAATGAAACAGAACATAGCCATAGGTCCACGATAGTCGTCCCACAACGTTCTAATTTGCTTGTTTTCGCAAAATTATTTTCAATGTTGTTGTGTTTTTTATAGTGATATTGGATTCTATCCCTAGGATCCCGCGTTTTAGGCTACTACCCTGTCTTTCGCCCCGTGAATGACTAAATAAAAATGTTGATTCTGTTTACGGTCTCGTCACAGAATTGACAAGTGTCGAACCTTGCCTTTCGAAAAGTAAATAACTCACCCAAGTCATACATGCATACGTTTCTTGTAGCTCCCTAAGAGGGCTTTTCAGTATGTATTTTCCGCTGGTATGAAATTCATGCAGTTCGCTAGCAGTTGTTTTTCGTGTTTGGTTGGAGCACGCCGTTAGGGCGTGTCTCCAGAGATTTCATGATTAGTTGGTGTTTAGTATTTAATGCTTAGAAGAGTTGCTAGATTCCCTTCGCTCACGTTCTCCATCCTGGCGTTTAGTTCATTTCGATGGCTGAGAAGACTGCTTCGAGCCTCATGTTAGAGAGTGGTTCGGCGCCTTCTTTCGCCCAAGCCGACGTTGTATCTCAGAACTCTTCTTCGAAGTCATAGTTGGTCGATGAGGTTTTTTCGCTTTTTAAAAGGCTACCTGACCTCACCGTGAGTTGGAAGAGAAAGGGAAGCAGTTTCAACGGAGTGCTAAGTCTGATAAAGAAGCTGCGGACATCAAGTATAAAGGCAACCGAAAGCAGTTCGAGGTGAATCTGCAGTTGGACAATATATTAACACGAGTCGATGACAGTACTAGTATTCCGGTTGACATTCACAAGTTAGTTGCAGAAGGAAAGCTGATCATTAAAAATCGTCGGAAGTTGATCAGAATTGCTGACAAGAACAGAGATGGTTGGCCTGTTGTCTAAGAGTACGAGAGTGATGATCTCGCTTCAGACTCCGAAGATGAGAAGAAGACTCGCAAAGCCAAAGCAGCCGCTGAGAAAAAGCGAAAAGAAGCGAAGAGTAACAGCAGTAACACTTCGAATAATCTTCTAGTGATTTCCAGCATTTTCGCGGTAAGATCACTATTTATTTTTTACTTTGTGAAGTTCTCGGTCCTTTGGTTGAACTACCTGACCATCCAATCATCAAGTTGTTGTATTTAGTTATGTTTTTTAAAGGAGAAAATAATTTACGTTCTGCTGAGCGTAGCGAATTAGAACGTAAATGTATTTTCCGCTGGTATGAAATTTATGCAGTTCGCTAGCAGTTGTTTTTCGTGTTTGGTTGGAGCACGCCGTTAGGGCGCGTCTCCAGGGATTTCATTATTAGTCAGTGTTTAGTATTTAATGCTTAGAAGAGTTGCTAGATTCCTCTCACTCACGTTCTCCATCCTGGCGTTTAGTTCATTTCCCGCCCACCCGCCCGCTCCAACCTCTTCCCCTGTTTACATCTTATTTTTGTTATTTTAGGCCGTTCAGAATATTCTTCAAGTCCCAGCCGCTGCTACCGTTGCAACCGTCCAGGACACTGGGCCAACGACTGCTGAGTCCCGTTGCCTTCCATCTCAAACAGGAGCGGCGTCAGGAACCCATGACCCGGAGCCTACAACTCTATTGTGTTCGTGTCACGGCGTTTTCACAGACCGATTTATTTTTAGATTGAATTTCCCGCGAATGAGACTCCCACAGGAGCCCGATGACCAATTACAAGAAATTAAGCTGACGTCATAGGGTCACCGAACCGGAAATGTCTTTGTTTTTTTCCGGAAAAGATAGTCTAAAAATAAATCGGTCTGTGAAAACGCCGTGACACGAACACAATAGAGTTGTAGGCTCCGGGTCATGGGTTCCTGGCGGCGTCTATTATTCGAGCAGTGCCACAATTGTTAGACCCGGAGCAGGAGGTCTTGCCGATGGAAGTTCAACGTGATCGAGGTGATAACGTTTTGTTTGCACAACTCGTGGAGGTAAAAGAAGCTAGCGAGTTTGAAGAATCTAGTGAAGCAGTTTTATCACAAGTCAGGGGTAGTCTAAGAAGACACGTAAGAGTTTTGGCGCAGCATAGGTACCCCTAGATATACACTATCAATTATATGCGAGGGTTACCGTTTGCCTTTTCGGCAAACTTCCCCTGGGTATACATCCCGCAATAATCAGCTTTGGATCATTCTGAGTTTGTCAACGAAGCCATTATGGAGCTTTTACATTCGGGTAGAGTTATGGAACTAAACAGGCCTACTGATGTTGTCAATCCTTTGAGTGTGTCCATCCACCCCAACGGTAAAGAGGTTAATTCTTGATCTCTGTTACATCAACAATTTTCTTATTAAACATGGAGTCAAAAGGGTTCTTTTATGATAACTCTTGATCTTAGAAGCGGGTACCACCATATTGAAATTCATCCAGATCATCTGAGGTTTTTGGGGTTTGCATGGGAGTTTCCAGGGAAAGTGTCCATCCGATATTTTGTGTTAACATTTCTTCCTTTTGGTCTGTCTTCTGCACCTTACATTTTTACTAAATGTGTTGAGCCGCTTGGAAGTATTGGCGGTTCAACGGTGTTAATATTGCTTTATTTCTTGATGATGGCAGGACCGTTTCACCTGTGCGGTCCGAGCTACTAATATTTGGTCTGATTTAAGGAAGTCAGGGTTTATCACCAATGATGAGAAGTCTCAATGGTGTCAGAACCAAACGAATGGTTGAGGATTATATGGAACACCTTTAATGGGACCATTACCATTTCTGAGCGACGGGTGAAATAGTATCGCTAAATCTCTTGATAAGATTCTCTTGAGTAATCGTTTGGTATCAGCACGGGAGTTGGCTTCACTCGTGGGTAGTATTATTTCTGGTGGGATAGTTTTTGGTAATATTTCCAGACTCATGACGAGGTACTGCTCAATTTCAGTTCCCTTCAGCCTAGGATTGGGATTCCAGGTTTGATCTTCAGGCGCGTAGCGTCCTATACGCAAATACGCACGTGCGTACTTGTGAAGTGACCAGAAAATTGAGATTTTAAGCAATTGTTTCTATTTTTAACATTTTACTTGTAAGCAACCAAGATTTCCTTATGAAAACACCACTTTCATTAAATTCTAAAAACTAAATTAACAAAAGCTATACTATGTTCTCACTTAGTTTTGCATCGACTTTTTTTACACTTAACAATGCAGTGTTGTTTGGTCAGCGTGCAACAAAAAGGCGAAGTTGCAAAGGAGCGACGTTCCGAGAACGTTGTTGACAATTCCAGTCCCGCTAGCACAACCAAAACAATGTTTTGTTTGCGCCAAGTTTGCTCAAAATAAGGGCAAGACGCTTTGTTCTTTGCTTGTGTTAACACAACTATTTCTAACAAGAAATAAAGAACGCAGTATTTTTCGCTTAGTTTACTTAGGTTTCTAGATCATATGTACTTGTGCGTAGTTGAAAAAATGACCACGCTACGCGCCTGATCTTGATCAATTTTGTGTTAGGGAACTGTATTTTTTAATTTGAAGCGACTGAGTTGAAGGGTAGTGTCGGATTCTCCGTACAGAATGTCCTATTATGTAGTTTATTCGGACGCAAGCGCCACAGTGGTGTGGTACTCACCTGGATATTGATGGTGAGCAAGTTTGTGATAAGCAATGGAATTTTGAAGAGCGTAGAAGAAGTTCTACATGGAGGGAGTTCCATTTTGTTCGCTTTACATTCGTTTTTTACCCTTATTGTTGGCTCTTACGTAAAGTGGTTTTCTGATAGTCAAAGTGCATGTAAAATCATACAAGTGGGAAGTATGAGAAATGATTTACATGCTATTACTCCGGAGAATTTTCAGCTCTGTGCCAATAATGGTAAAGAGTTAGAAGTCCAGTGGAATCCCTCTCACTGAAATTTAGAGAGCTGATTATATTAGTCGAATAATCGATATAGACGATTGGCATATTTCAGCCAATTGTTTCATATCTTTTAGAAGAAAGCTTGGGGGTTCATTCAGTGGATTGTTTTGCTATTCATTATTTGCATATTTCTAGGGCCATTCCCATTGTAGTCGTGCCCTTTTGGCCGTCGTCTTATTTCTAGAACATTTTCTAGATTTGTGGTAGATTGTGTAAGTGTTTTCGTGCTGCTGCTTTGGAGGAGGGGCGTAACACCAATTCGTTGTTGGGTAGTGATAGGTTCAGTGGGTTCATTTTGGCTGTTCGTATGAAGTTTTCAGTCTCTATAGTTTTATTTACATGGGACTCTTGGTCATATATCTTTCAGTGGATAAGAGGCACTGACCTGAGTTTGGTATTATTACAATGTTTTTTTGTGGATAAAAGGCACTGGCCTGAGTTTGGTATTATTACGAGGTTTTTTTTTTATGGATAAAAGGCACTGCCCTGAGTTTGGTATTGTCACAATCTTCTTTGTGGATAAGAGGCACTGGCCTACGTTGGTATTATTACCATGTTTTTATGGAAGCGTTTTGCAATGTTCGGGCGGAAGTACTTTTTGCAGCGTGTGATTATTTTGGCGGCTCATGTTTTCTGTTATTTCGTTGTTTTTCTCGTTACAGATGTTTGTTTCAGACTACGGTTGGAGGTGCTTACCGCTTAGTGTAAAGCCGGACCTAGGAGAGCTATTTCGAAATACTGAAGTCTAAGGCGGATTCTACAACGAAGAGATACAAGAAAGATTTTAAAGTTTATTGAATGTGATTTTTCCGGGGTTCGGTCGGTGCCTCCTTTTTCCTGTTAGTTTATGGTTGCTTATCGTTTTTAAGCTTTATAAGAGTTCTAGCTCATATGCCTCTTTAGTTATGACTCACGCAGCTCTTAAGTGGTTTCACTCGTTCGGCCTAAGTAACGGCGCCAATCCGTTTGGATAGTTCTATTTGTCATAATTTGTTGGAGGCTGCTAGGCGTGATGAGCCAGTTAGTGTTTTAAAAAGGCGCCCATATCTACTGAGATTATTAAGAGTATCATTGTTAAGTTTTCTGGTCCTTCTGCTAATTAATCTTAACGACATACGCGTTGCTTGTATCTACTCGTTAGGCTTTGCGGGGATTTTCCGTTATGATGAACTTAGTAACATCGCGCCGAGCATCTTGAATTTTTTCCTGATCATCTTGCAGTCTTTGTTCCCACGGCTAAAAATGACATTTATCGCGAAAGTAATTGTTTATATTAAGAGGTTAGCTATATATATAGCCAGTATTTCCCAGTTGCGCTTTTGAAAAGGTATATTTCCATATGTAATACTGAACTTTCCAGTTCAGTTGCTCTTTTTCGTCCGGTAAGATTACTTAAGGCCACCAATTCTTACAAGTTATATGCAAGTAAATTATCATATACCAGATGTAGGGAAAGCTTTAAAGAGTGCCTTCTGGAAATAAGGGTGGATCATAAATTGTACGGTCCTCATAGTTTAAGGTCTGGTAGAGCCACCTCTGCCGGTAGTTATAATCTTAATCTTTCCGAATGGGTACTCGTAGCTTCACGGACGATAGAAGTCCGATACTGCGAAAGATGTGTATATTCCCGAAGATGTTTCTAAGCGTTTACAAGTAACTAGTCAGCTTGGATTGTAAATTACCATTTATTTACTTCGATTCAGTTTGTGTTATTATAATCGTTCGTGTGACTCTTGAATAAACGTCAGTTGGACTGCCCGAGCATCCAACCATCAAGTTGTTGTATTTAGTTCTGTTTTTTAAAGGGGAAAATAATTTACGTTCGGCTGAGAGTAGCGAATTAGAACGTAAACAATATTACAAGTTAAAAAACAAAGCAATAATTCAGAACAAATCATGAGCATGCCAACTTAAATACTGTCTAAAAACATCTTCAGCCAATATTACTACATGTACAATAATGAAGAACGAGTATATTAACAAAATTTATTTAAATATTGTCTAAATATACACCGTTTAAATGCATGTAAACTAGGTATTAAAGCTCTACTGATGCAAAGAGACGCTGTCCAGTCGCTAGGCGACGACGAGGAATATTTAGGTTGTGTGCAGATCGCGTTACCCTGGTACATGCAGTGGATTTCATTTGTCGCTGGCCACGTAAATATTTAGGAGCAAGATTGTTCAGGCATTGAAATATCATCGCTGCATCGTTGCATCGTTGCGTTCCCAGTGACCTTGGCAGATGTAATCCAATTTTCTAAGTCCCAGAATGATTGTTTTGCACCATCCTCGGAGACCCAGGGGCAGATCGCGAGGGAAGGGAAGTGTAAACGGGCGAAAGAAAATGGCGACTAAGAAAAGCATAGTATGGCGAGCTTTTCTTCGTCGCCATTTTCTTTCGCCCGTTTACACTTCCCTTGCCTCGCGATCTGCCCCTGGGTCTCCGAGGATGGTTTTGCACCAATTGGAGTTTAAATCCTCGTGAAATATGTTCCTAAAGTGTTGAGAAACTAATCTAATCTAAGTTTTATTTGAAAAGCCGCCTTGTACCAATTAAAATTTGGATTTTGTGTGACAAAGTCTCGCCACATCTGTCTCATGGACACTCACGTATTTCACGAAAACGAAGCTGGAGTGGATTTATTTCAGGAATGCCTCCTTTTTATAACTCACTTTGGGGAACTGAAGGGACTGTGGGAAATGTCTATCGTTAGATGATTTGTTTCCCGTCATGCGCATGTTATTATTTTTCATCTCATAATAACAGGTTTGCAACATCTTTGGGAAGATTATCATAACATTGGAGTAGAAACGAAACGATTTGATTTGATTACCATTACAAACTGACGATTATGATAGATTATTGTTCTGGAAAAGACTTGATGCAAATAACAATCGCGCCTTAAAACCGAGAAATCGTGATTGGATTTGCACAACTTGTATATTGAACAATTATTCAATGAGCGTGCGTTGGAGATGAGATGGTAAATAGCCAATGAGGCGAGTAGCGCCGAGTTGGCTATAACCAGTCTCATATCCAACAAGCGCGAATGGAATAATTGTTTTATTAAATTCTTTAAACTCCAAGAGTTTGGAAGTACGAAATACGAGCGAAAAAAGCGAGAAAATCCGAGCAAAATCGAAAAATACTTGATGAAGGTGCGATGTTGTGGTCAGACAGACGCAGGCTCATCACAAATACATCTTTTGGCTTTCGCGTCAAACTAAGATATATGAGCTGATAACCGAGATTGAGTGAACTAATCAGAGTACGAGAAATGCATTAACCGAGGTTGAAAATCTTAATAACAGTTTTTATTCAACTATATTGTTGTTGCATATTTGACTTTTTTTCCAAAAGGATGGAGTCTGCTTATTTCATGAAAGATCAGGTCCCGTTTGTCACAAAATCTCACTTTTGGCTTCAAAATTTTTACTATAGTAAGGACTTTGAAGTACTCGTTGTCTTTTGGAAAAAACAATCATGTCAGATTTCATTGATGATTTCCCGCAGATGAATGGCGTGCGCTTCTTTTAATTCCTGTAATTCTGCTCTGCGTCTTGGGTTAGCGAGTGACTGCCTCAAATCGTTAATTTTGTTAATGGATTGGTCACAATATTGACACGCCACTCAAGTCCTCGCCAAAGATTTTCGTAAAGGTGGAGAAACTTATCACAGGACTCTTATTTCTTGAAACTGAACGGTTCGTTTTAAAATTAGGATTTTCTGCTAAAAATTCTCGCCACATCTTCCTCATCGACACATTTCAGTCTTAAATATTTTTTCCGAATCCGAACGGTTGGTTCTCTACTCTGCAACGAGAAGTTTTCTCCGGGTACTCCGGTTTCCCCTCTCCTCAAAAACCAACATTTGACTTGATTTGCGTTCATTTTCAATTTCCTTTCCTTTTGCTTTTTTTCTGTAATGTGATTCACTCGCATCTTCAGAAATGATGAAGTCTATCACTGCCTTTCGCGCCTCTGGCAAAAGTCTTATTGCATTATTTCCATGCCTCCCCCTCAAGTCTTCCCCCAGAGAACACCATCCGCTTGTCACAGTTTTTTGAAAAGAACTTTGATCTTTGCATCTGAAAATCCGTAACATCTTTTTTAAAGCCGCCCCGGCAAACTGTTCCTAATGGTGGTACCTTGTACTTAACCTTTTTCCGTCCACTAGTGCAAATTCGGACTTCTACGAGCCTCAGAAGAATGTACGTTTGCTCGCTGTAGGTTTTTTTATAAAATGCTTTTCTCAGAAGCCGTATAATTTCTCGGCATTTAGGAGCTGGTTTCCTTGTAAGGCAACCTCCATCACACGAGCACAGCAACGACATTGTTGCAATTTCCCGATGAGGCCTGTTCGACCGTGCATTAAATGCTCTCCTCCGTTTGCGGCAATATATCTTCTTTGACTTGTAAACATTTTCCTTTGTCCCCTCTCAACGGAGCTACAATAAGCGCCAAAAGGGTTGAGACACTTTCGCTTTTAAGGAATCTCGGACAAATCCCTCCCTCAAAGTCTTTCCATCTAAACCCCTCCCCCCCAAACAATATTGTTTGGGGACATTGTGGCACTACTTTGGCAAAGAAGTTCCAGATATTGCAAAACCGTGCGGCTGGTATTCTAACCTTTTCTACTTACGATTGTAGTTCTGGCCTCTTATTTGAACAGCTAGACTGGAAAAGGTTTGATAAGCAACGTCAAATTCAAGTGGCCGTTATGGTGTATAAGTCGCTACATGGCCTTACTCCTAATAATCTTAGCTCTCTTTTCACTCAAAGAAATATCTCTCATAATTTGAGGGACAATGGGAACAAACTGGTTATTCCAGTTTTAGGTACAATGGTGCGGTCATCTGGAATAACCTTCCCCTGGAACTGCGGCAAGCGCAAACTATCAATAGCTTTCGAAGGGGCTGTCACAATTTTTTTGCTGGACCAGTTATACACGGCATTGTAAAGCAGGTTTATTAATTTCTTCGGTGGTGCGGATAATTTATTCACATTTTAATATTTTATCTTTATTTTACAAGGGATTTTGATACTTTTAGATAGATATATATAGCTTGTGATGTTGTTATGCCTGATGAATTCACCGTGGCTTAATAAAGTTATTACTTACTTACTGTTTGTTCATCCCACCGATACGCCCTTATAGGCGTCTTGTTATAGTTGAGAAACGGAAAAGGAAATGGAGAGGAGCTTGGAAGCGAGCCTGCCATAAATCACAGACGTACATGTACGCGTAGCATTAAATTGTGGAGAGTTGGGATGTCATTCTGCCTCAAAAAGTAAGTTATTGCCGTTTTCTCAGCATATCGTAACATTTATTATATATTTAGGCAAACTTATAAGCGGAGCTCCTCAATTGTTATACGTTTATGTTCTTTCTTCAGACATTTTTATAATTCCTACTCTGCTTACCATACAACCAGTCTGGCCTTCTCCTTACGTTATACTATATGTATTACATTTCCTATTTTCCCGTGCTCTTTCCTGCTCTTTGCTGCTCGTCAATTTCTCCTTTTTATTGGGGCTATTTCTTGTTCTCCATCTCGTTGTTTGTCACTGATATTTTTGCCTGTTGTTTCGTGCTCTTAGTTACTCTCTTTCACGTTGAGCATCGCTTTAAACAGGGCGCCCTGCTTTAAATTAAGGACGTTCGCGCCCATTGCTTTCACTGGCGAAAAATGTCTGATTAGTCGAGGCCTTGTCATGTGACTTCAATAGCTCAAATCAAACATTCATAAAAGCTAACCTTTAACAGGCCTAATTAGGACTAAAGAAAAGTTTCTAGGCCTAAGGTTAGCTTTTTTTAATGTTTGGGATACTTTCTGTATAGATATTCTAAATGTTAATCTAAATGCAAATGAGAAGTTGGCTTGACACGAAGTACTAGCCCTTTATCCGATCTCCGTCGATTAAAAAAAAAAAACCTTTTTCAGGCCAGTAAAACGGACAAATGTTTTGACTGCATAGTGCGTTTTTATGCCAGCGAGATTCTCTTTTTAGTTGTGGCCCACCGTACTTTTTAGCCAACAGTGCTACGGAGGGAAATTTCTCAACAATTTCAAGGTCAACGCGAGTCTAGTTTGCTGTGACAATGTTTGAGTGGAAATTTGTTTGTGGAGCTTACCAGCTAATGGATTACGATCTTGATTTCAATTTCATGCGTTTATCTTTTAAAAAGTGGAACAAAAAAGATACCACTAAATTTCCAAATGGTTTCTCTTCCAGCTAAATATTTACACACTGTTTCCGCGGGAGCCCGCATCTAACAGAAAATGTTAAGATTTTCGCATTGTTTTTCAAAATTAAGTTGTTAAAATTGCCATTCAAGTGGTCCATTGAGGAAAATTTATTAAGACCGAGGGGAAAATTTAGAAATGTATTTCAGTCATTCAAAAATAAATTTTAAAGTGAATTTAGCAGTAATAATAACCAAAATCATACTTAACATGTCATAGCACCTCATATTGGGTACACTAGAAGGAAAACCTTTTAGTTGCAATTATATTTTGTTATAGTTGTTCCAAGCAAAATGCCAATTGTTTGCTTTCCTCCAAATTATAGAAATAAACATACATGTAGATTAGGTTAACTCTGAATAGCCAAAACAACAATTATATTCTAAGTTGAGAATTTGATTCAGAAGTCCAGCTTACTAGCAGGGAGAATTTTACTGTAACAAAATATTACTACAGCTAATAATACGCTTTCACCACATTGTAGTGGGTTAATGTGACAACAAAAAATACTTAATCAGGAATTGATTTCATCTTCCAGCAATAAAACAGCAGGATGATATAAAATTAGGTATCTTCAAAGTTTAGAAAACTTGTTGAAGGTGATCATTCAGTGCCACCCTCCAAAACTTTTCACAAATTTCACGCTGGCCTACTAAGTACTTCCAGTACAACAAATTATTTAACCTCTCTTTGCGGACTCTGGTTGCAACACAGCTGCTTCAATAATTTTAATCCCCTTGCATTAGACTTAACTTTAAAGAAACCATAACTTCATATTTCTGTAATTATCGTTCAAAAACATTCAGCAAAAGCATACAAAGCTACATTTGAAAGGGGCATAATCCCATGTTGCAGTTTTCTGGAGAAGACTTCACAGAAATAACTCCTGTTACCTTTCCATATGTAAAGAGGTCCCATGATTTATGAGTCAATTAGTCAATGAGTCAATGAGACTCACCGTCAATATAGCAATAATTTATTGATCAAGCCTAAGCCCTCGTTTTAGTGATTAGGCCTCTCTGAAATTTTAGCTTTCATTTTATGGGTTAGGGTAACTGCACTAACCCATTGATTCATATATACTTAAGACTCATATGTAAAAAATATTTCAACATTAGATGCAATGAATTTTTAGCAATTGCTGTAAATAATAGTAATCATTCCTACCATTTCAAAGGATGAATAAAGTAAAGTTGAATGCAGTAAGTGTAAGAAGTAAAAAAAGTGGTCCAATTTATTTAAGCAGTGTATTCAATTTCCATCCTTGCTTTAGTCCCTGGATAGTGTTAAACACTGGTGGTGAAGTGAACAAACTACCCCAAGGGGGATTCCCTTACAAAAATGACTGTTGTTCTTGTTGTTCCTTTTTGGAGAAAAATTTGTGGATTTGTACTGCTTATGAGACCAAACAGCTGGCAGAGTTGCTGCAGTACATTTAAGGCTATCAATCTGAAAAATGAGCAATTTGGTAAGCAAGCAAATAGCGTTTACTTATGAATTATAAAATGCCAGTCATTTGTCAATTTAGAACTGGTTCCTTTAAGGGGTCAGATTTCTTTAGCCTACATACACAAAACAAGATTCTGTTACCTTTAAGATTAGGGTTGTTTTTTTTTTTTAAAAAGACCCCTCCTGAGCAAAATGCATCCTCATGTTGGGATTCTCATTGATTTAATGACTTTTATGATACTATGCAAAATTGTTCTACAATAATACTCAAACACCATAAAAATATTTTTAACCTAACTTTTTTGCAAAGTTTACTCCTTGAACCACCAGCTTAAACTTTGATACTTTGTTCCAAAAGCCAAAGCAGTTGTATAGCAATGGTGGAGGTGATGATTAATCACTTTGTTTTGGTTCAAATGAAGAAAAAGAAAGTCAAAGTAATGATCGCACTTTAATTAACGCTTTCACCCCTAAACCGGCCATACTTAGTATTTTACTCTGTCTAAAGCCAGAGTATTTTGCTCTGTCTAACACCAGACGATTTTACTCGTCAATGGGGAACCCCATGAAGTCAACAGTCTTACAGTACTTCTCAAAATAAAGAAAATGAATTCTGTGGACTTAAACATTCCCAAATAGAAATGGCGTATATTCCAAACATGGTTATGTAAACTCTTCAAGATTTAAATTACCTGCTTCAGTAACTTCGAATGAATATTTTGAATATTTTTCCTGAACTCCTGCAACTATGTTCACTTTTTAATGGTTTGCCCTTTAAAGTAACATTCAGAAATAATGCAAATACAACTGAGGCTGTTTTGCATTATCTACAAGACAAGACAAGACAACAATATCCTTTATTCAAACACAATCAATATTAAAGCAATAATACATGCTTGTGGGGTCATGAGCTAACTATAATAAAGATACACTACAGGAACTAAAAAAGCTTAAACCTATGTGACAAACATAGGATATCTACACATAAGGGATAAGAAAAATAAATCAATTGCTATCCAAAGATCATATTGCAAATACACCAAATGGTAACAGTTGATTGACAAGTTCCTTGTGCAAAATGGTAGAGCATGTTTGAAGTCCAGCAGGACCAAGATGACAAGTTATGATAAAAACTTTAAACATATTTTTTACCAAAGTTATTTTACTGCCATCAAATCCAATGAGACCTTATGCATGGGACACTGTTTCTAGCTGCAGCTCCAAATCACATAATATATTAATAAATTTTGCCATCTAAGAAAAAACCAAACATTTGGGGTGTAACCAAAAAAAGTCCAAGGCAATAAAGCTTCCTTTCAGCCTTTTCAGGAACAACTATCCACTGTCAACCATACTTGACTCAAAACAGAATTTCCTTGATCCAACAACACATGACAGTCCCCTAAAACCAAAATTACATCATTAATGCTTCCGGAAAACAATAGATTTCAAAAACAGTCACAAACCTGAATCTATAGGTATCTACATGTATATATATCTGTACCTACAATTCTGTTCTTCCAAACATTATTTTAACTAACCTGGATTTTGATTTTGATTTTAAACTCGAATTAATTGCAAATCCGACCATCACTTGGAAACTACTTGAACGCAAGGATCGTTGAGTTGTGACTGCTAAAAAGTATAATAACTTAGACCTTCACCAGAAAAGGGTAAATGACCTTAAAAGCAGCTATTTAAAATATTTGATACTAGCTAGGGTTACGTTCCCAATGACACAATCACATTCAAAATCAAATTCACATCTGATCGAATCATTGATCATTAATGTAGAGGTGCCGATCGTAAGGTGTAACGCAGAAAAAAATAACCTTCACGTTGGACAATACTGCCATTTCCTTGCCACCTGGTACAAGCCAATTCACACATGAACAGAAACCTTGGGCATCCTCCTTTCTGCACATTACAGTAACTTTTTGTACCTGGTGGCAACAAACTTTCCACATTAAAAATTGCGTAAAAAACTCACCTGTTTCGCAGCTCTTATCCCACGAAATAAAATTTTCCAGGAGCAAATTTTCCGACGATGCTGGTTGGATTGGACTTTCAAACGTTTTACACAACAAGTACGTTCTCTAAGAATACATTCCACTTGAAACTCGCGTTAAAACTAGTCTTGATCGCTCTAAAAATAACGGAAACCAACAAGCTACCGATACTCAAACCGCAGCCATTTTTCTGTTCTTCTCGGGAGTGCTTTTTTCACGAGAGCCAATGATAGTCCCGGAAACGCGTCACGTGCCATATCGCGCGACTCATGCGCAGACATTTTTCGCCAGTGAACCCATTGCTACTGAGCATGTTTTTGCGCATGTCACGCACACGTCCGGGGTTCGAAATTAACTTTTGAACTAGGTTGCCCATGGGCAACCATTTTTCCACATCTAGGTGTCCAAGGTGAAATCTAGGCGCCAAATAAAACTGAGGGACTAAACATATACATGAGAAAAAGCCTTTTTTCCACTGCGTTTGAATTTTTGCATTGAGCGAGCGTTTTGTTTAGGTTTAGAGAATTCTGCCTCTACTAGAGTTTCCTTGTTTGCTGAAAGTTCTTCGGTCTCTTTTTCAGAAAATGCGTTCGATACTTCTTTTCGTTTCCTTTGAACTTTTTTCTCGTTGCCTGATGTTTGTAAATAGCGCAACAAACTGTTCTGCTTGAGTGAGTCTACCATGATTTTAAAAGAAGCACATGGCATGTACATCCGGGAATGTTGTTGGAGCTTGGGTGTAGTCCTACTGCACAGCGGTAAATGCAAAACAAGATGGCGGACAATTACCCCGTACAGTACATATGAATTGTAAAGAAAAGGAAGAGAAGCCTAGTGATAATTTTTAACGACTTAGTGTACCATTTATCAAGCAGAAATACTGACTTAGGATTATAATTTTCCATTATTATGATAATTGTTCATATCTTAAGTTAGCGGACAGTTTCTGTTAATGGACAGCTAAATAGGCAAGTTTCGTATTCCCAGCGGTACTGGGGCAAGTGCATCATAGCGAAGCTAATGCGGGTAAAAATTCTTCGAGGCAAAGAAATTAATTTAACTATCCAGCTTTATGTTGTTGACATTTATCAAAACAATTAAACATATTCAAGTTTTCGAAAACAGCTGTAATCGTGCCGATAAAATGGAGCCTAATTTCGTCCAAATGAGAGTTCCGGTATTTACAAGTGCAAGGAATAAGTGTTGCGAATAAGCGGCGCGATGAACTTTTGGATTTGTGCGGTAAAGCTCATGAACTTGCCACTGAAATCATCAATGAGCAAGTGGATCAGAACGATATTTCTGCGAAGTTGGTAGCTGATGAGGGAACTATTCCCGATCCCTATTCGCTTCATTCAGACTGGAAACAGTTTTTTCGCTGTTATCGAACTACCCCTGGGCGACATGTACGCGTACTTAATGTGATCACGAAAGTTTAAAGGCTTACAAGTCATTGGAAGGATATTGATTACACTGGGGCGGACTGGTGCAAAGCCTCCAAACCAACACATCACTTTTTTGTGGATGCCACCTGATAAAGTTCAGCGTGAAACCGACTGAACGAGAGACTGAGAACTCAAATAGACAATAAGACAACCTGATGGCTGGCTACTTATAAAGCAAAGTGGTTCAGTTCATTCAGCTCATTGTCCCTGTATAGAAGGGTAAATATAAGTTTACGTTTAAATGCACAAGGAAGAACAAAAACAGAAGGATAGGTTGATTATTTTTATCTTATAAACGATTCTCTACAGCCCAAAGTATTGTCATCTGATTACTTTTTTTCGCATAATTCTGGTTCTGGCTGAATACTTGGTAAAAAGCTGTCGTACTGTCGTTTTATTTAAGACTTAAGTTTATTTGGCTTTTCATTTTTGCTAAATCCCATTACTGTCGTTAAACAATCAGACTAAAAAGCAAGTAACAAAAAATATTCAAAGTGGCCCTTTTGTTTGTGACCAAATATGTTAAAACCCCTGTCTGCCATACAATCATCATTACATGTAGGTTCCAATTTGTCTATGAGACCTGATTTCATTGTGATGTGTCTGTCTGAAACACCTCCTGACCACAGTTTTGAGACAAACGTGAAAGCACCAGTGGGAGAAATTACGACTAGAAGCTTTAAGGTGTTTGAGCTTTTATTACTGCTCCAGGTAACTTTTTGTGCAGATGGGCCACTGGGTTTTTGAATTTTTGTTTCCGTACAGTCTATAATTACTCTTGTTCAAGGAAACATTGGTAGATGCCTCCTAACTTGCTGCATTGTAGGCCAAGCAATCAGAATGTCCTTGAACACATAGTAGAGCATGTTTATCCAGGTTGTGAAGAGTTTAGATACAGATCCTTTAAAAAGTGAATAAATGTCAGCCAGGTGACCAATCAACAAACCCAGTCTAAGCCTCACGAGAACTAAAATAAATTCAGCAAACAATGGCACTTCTTCCTACAAAGAAGAAAGTGGATGAGATTAAAATGACGTAAGCTTAAAATATATTTTTTATCTCTGCACAAGTTGCTCTTGTAAAAATTAAACTATTATGGACAAATATAGGATATCAGAAAAATAATTTGATAAACAAATTCTTTGTAATGAATGGTACCTTGGATTTGTTTGAGCTCCGTTATGAAAGAAATATTGACCAAACTGATATATAAGCTTCTCCCTCAGTTTTTTTCTTGCCATCCCAATATTTCATTTTTTCAGCAAATGGCTGCAAAAAGTTAAACACCATAAGTTGGCAAGTCAACGAGGAGATTCCAGCGTAAAATCTGACGGGCCGATCGTCCTTACAGAAATCCTCAATGAAACAACCTCTCTTCAGCTGAGTCTTGTTCTCCAGCCTTGCTTTGCACTCGTCCATGAATTGTATGTCACAAGTTGTTAAATCAGTTTGCACCTGAGCATCAACATACACCAGCTGACAATAAGGGTTCTTGATTCCTTCAAAGGTACAATTTTTATTTGAGCCAAGATCCATTGCTTCCACCCTAACATCTTGTTTCGAAGAGGCAGACTGCTCCATATTTATTACCTTCTTCGACTATGGTGTTTCATTTCGATGTCTCCACTCCTCAGGGTTGGTACGACTTTGGTGAGTTTTAGGCTGGAGATGTTTGGGAAAGTCAAATATCGTGGGCACAGGATTCGATTTTTTGCGGGTCCAAGCCCACCTTTAAAATGAGCCGAACATATCCTGGTGTGCCTTGTTACATTTAGACTATCCAGGCGACAACCTGCAATCCACCCAGAACGCCGCTCTCTTTCGGTCATTCCTGAGACATAATACTTGCTTTTGTTGTCTGTGGGACAAGGAAATGTAAATGCTATTTTGAGCAATTAAGAGCACAACAACTGTGATCCACCATATTGTTTTGATTGCATTCTCCGAATTTTTACCCGCATTGACCGGGAATACGAAACTCAAGGGGCAACCATCGCAGAAACACAAAGGTAAACAAACATGGCATCAAGCCAGTGTTCGATCCTCGCTCGGCAAAGGGTAGCTTGTGGCATCATGGGATAGCTGTGGATCCAGGCTTCTCGCAAATGTCACGCACTGATGTGACAGTGTGAATAGACAATTGCTTTGAGAACTTCGCAGCGATTTTACTCTCTTGAATGCTCGGTGACCCCCATTTTTCTTTCTGTAGATCACTTCCTTTCCTGATTTTGTCCATTTTAACAAAAAAAAAATATGTATGTGAGAAGTTACAAATATTTTAGACTAGTATGTATCGTTTTTCAAGGTCTATTTCACTTCAGAAAAACACATCAGCTGCAAAAGTTTATTTAGTTATATTAGTTATGTTGAATGTTGCTGACAGTTGTAAGCTTAGATTGTCTTAAAATAACACAAGCTTTTAAAAGTGCACCTCATGATCTCGAAAACGAGCACGGTGACCCCCATTCTTTTGGTCTTTTTGGCAAAAGTAGATCATTGCCTTTCTGCATGGCAAGTTTTAAAAAAATCTGTATGTGGGAACATTTTGGGCAGGAACGTCCTGAATTAATATTCATCGCCTGCTTACTGGTTTTGCGCTGTCGCTCTCCCTTTTCTTGTCATTCTTTGTTGTACGACATATAAAAAAAAAACACTTAACTTGTTTTTTTGTTGTGTTAAGGATGGTGCCTACTAATTCAAAAGGTATTTTTGGGGGTAACTGCGCATTTTTCAAAGATAATTAATCAACAATATTAGCAAAAAAGCTTTAAAATACAAAGCAATATATGGCGTTCCTTTCCAAATAAAAGCTTACGGTAATTATCTCTGAAAAATGCATGGTTACCCCCAATTTTCTTTTTGGATACCAAGAGCACTTGCTAAGGTCTGCTTTCTCCGCATAAATTTAAACCGTGCAAAAATATCCCTGCATTAGTAAGCACTACCGATTGGAAATCCGAGTATCTGGAGATGGGCAGAATGTATGTGCAATAACAATAGTAGGCACTGTCCTTATTTAATTAAGTTAATTTTTTCGCTTGTTTTCCTAAAATGCAGTGTCAAATGCAGTCCCAGCTCATGTAACTTCCTGCCCAATAGAAATGCATGTTGTAGCTGTGCATCTTTAAAAATATATATTTTATTACAGTATTTTGTGTACAAACAAATGGCCGTTGGCAAAACATGGATCGGACCGGACCGGACCGGACCGGATCAGATTGGATTGGATTGACAAAACTCGGACTGGTTCAATACCAAAATTCCTGCCAATGGACACATGAAATCCGTGGGACACCAGTTTTAAGGTACTTCCCACCTTACCTTCGTGGGTGTTCTTCCGGAAAAAGTTCGTACTTGCGTTTCAATAAAATCATAACAAACTATACATCAGAAGAAAGCTTGGTAAATGTAGTTTACGATAAAAATACTGCTTAAGCAAGTTTTTCTTTTGGTAAGTATCAGGATCGGCGCCGGTTCTGTTGAATTTATCGGGTATCGGATGCCGCAGCACAAGCAAAATCACTGCACAATGTTATTCACAAGGCATCAATCAACAAAAGCTTGTCAAGAGATTCCTATATTTAGAATAATTTCTCATGGTGTCCATTTACACAACGTACCTCGCACATTTTTGGCTACTCCAACCTTAGATGCGGATATCTCAACAACCAATCAGAATATCGAAAACGCCTGAGACAATTTCATTGATTGATGGCTTGTGAATAACACTGTGAAGTCATTTTGCTCGTGCTGCGGCATCCGATACCCGACAAATTCACTAGAAGAACCCTCAGTGGTCTCACGTCTTACCGGCTCCTGACAATAAAAGGAAAACTTGGTTAAACTATATTTGTTGGACTAAAAACAAAATAAGTATGCAAGGCTAGTTGTACGGCTGTGAGGATATATAGTGTTTGTTTGACCAATTTTTCGTCAGGCACGGCCTGACTTCTTTAGGGAGTTATGATTTAACTCCCTGAAGAAGTCCGGCCGTACCCGACGAAATATTTGTCAAACAAAAACTATACATCCTCACAGCCGTACAACCAGCCTTGCATAATTATTTTGAGTTTAGTCTAAGTATTATTTGCTGGTCAGATCTCCCAAGATCCGGCACTATATTTGTTGGACTAAAAACAAAATAAGTATGCAAGGCTAGTTGTACGGCTGTGAGGATATATAGTGTTTGTTTGACCAATTTTTCGTCAGGCACGGCCTGACTTCTTTAGGGAGTTATGATTTAACTCCCTGAAGAAGTCCGGCCGTACCCGACGAAATATTTGTCAAACAAAAACTATACATCCTCACAGCCGTACAACCAGCCTTGCATAATTATTTTGAGTTTAGTCTAAGTATTATTTGCTGGTCAGATCTCCCAAGATCCGGCACTTGTCAGTTTGTTCAGCTGGCCCTTGCATACAAAAACTGTCCACATTTATTAAGCTTTC
>NC_090896.1:22790490-22797990 GCF_036669925.1 Montipora capricornis
GCTAATACATGTAATTATATTTCTTTCATCATGCAAATGCCAAGATGAAAAATTTGAAACATTGCCACTTGAAAAATTATAAAAAGAAGGCACCAAATAATAAAATTCCTCGGCACAGTTCATTTAAATGGTCACACATTCCATCCACTGACTAAAAAGTTATAAACTTAACTGTCCAGTTGCTTTAAATGCAACTCTACCTAATTGACCAATGATGTTTTCATATAAAACAGCAGATCTCTTGTTAATGTAAACGTCATAATTTTCAGTGAAATCATTATCAAAAGAGAATTTGCCTCCACAGAATTCCCCTCCGCAACAAAATTTCCCCTCCACAACAAAATTTAATGAATCTCTCTTGGCTATAGTTTAAAATAAATTTTCTTTTCAAACATAATACAACTACATGTAACCCTTGACCTAGAATTAGAAGATTTGGAAACATGAAGTTGACTTTGTCATTTACAAGCGCACCAACAAAACTTTTAGGCTTCAAAACGTTGCGGAAGGGAAAAGAGCATCCAGAAGGCTGTCTGTAGGTGCCATACTGATAGAAATGTAGAGTTTGGCCAGTGTCTAAGTTACTTAGTCTGGAGTAGTTTGTGTCCCAGACCAGTTAACTAAAATTGCTGTTTTCCTTTTTATATTCTACCAACATAAAACTTTCCCCGCCGCAACAGCTGTTATCATTAGTTTACATAATGTATGATAATTTATGCATAAACGACAATTCATATCCAACAATTCTAGTTGTTTTCAAAAGCCTTATTTAACATGTTATCCATTTATCAGAAAATTGAGCAATTTAAGCAAATTTCATGTTAATAATTTCTCGTCCAAATTACTGTGGAATGACCCTATTATGATGTAAATTCTGCAAATAGAAATTGTATTGTATTGCCAACCAACTTGGGCACCTTGTCATGTGGGTGAAAGCCAAGAAATATGAGGTTAACTGTATGATAATATGAAACTACAAAAGTACTACCACATACTGTACTAACAACTACTGACACCTAAAATATACTACTGCTAATATCACTCATTTACAACACAAAGCATAATAAATTGGACAAAAAAAAAGGTGATTAATTGTGAATCTTAGATGAGCTGTGTTTTTGTTTCATATTTATTTTGAACTTGAAATTTAAAACCTTCAATGCTGAGAAGTACATTTTTCCTCTTGAAATCCCGTAAGTAATTTTTGCCAATAATGACAAGATAATGTAAAGGGGTATGGTGTATCCATAATACCAATAATGACTGCAAACTTTTAATTTTGTTTGTAATGGTGAAAAGAGATTGCTCAAAAGTGCTGGTGATAAAAAACAAAGTGGAGCAGGTTCAAGGTTCTTGACTACAAAAAATTTGAAATGTACATACAGTACAGCCCAAAAATAATGCATGCACAAGAACTTCTTTTTGTATCCACAAGCCGGGCAACTTCCTGCGGGTAATTGTGGGTCAGTTGCTCTTGAGACCTGAAAACACAAGAACTTCTTTGCGGTTGCATGCTTAAAGCGCAAGAACTTCTTTGCATAATCTTTAATTTTTTCCCACATCCTATCAGAAGCCCAGGTTAAAGTATGGAATTTAAGACCGTATTGAAAACGTTTCACTTAGGTTCGTGGGCTACATCCTTTGGGGTAGAGTTTAAATACCCTTCATATCATCTGCAGATAATTGAAAGTCATGTTTCAGTTTTAATTATTAGCTCTGTTAGGAGATTGGGCTTTTTTGCTACTTACAGTAGCAAGGAATAATCTTTTAATTATAATAAGAATTAAAAGATTTTTGTTGTCACTGACTAAAAGCTTTTTGTATGAACGATTTGGTTCATGCAAAAAAGCTTTTTAGTCAGTGACAACAAAAAAATTTTAATTCTTATTATTATCATGCCTGACTACTATTTTTAATCTTTTGATTTCTTATTAGAAGCATCAAAAATGTTTCCATTATCTTTACTGGAGCTACAACTGACAACAGGAAAATTCCATGTGTGACGTTAAGAAAGCAAAAATATTGAATAAGATTCATTTATGTTAAAACTTACACTAACAGAAAGCTTTTGCACTGGGCTACATTTGTATTTGAAATTACCAAGATTTTGTGTGTCTTGCCAACACTGACTTGGCGGGTGGCTGTGGAATTCGTAGCTCAAAATAAGTTTGTCATAAACATCAAAACAGTTCAAATAAACATTAGAATACATGTACCTCAACCTGGTTCCCAGGGTCTCTCTTCTTCCCTTCCTTGGAGCAGGAGAGAGAGAGAGACCGTGGTCTGGTCTGACCACGTGTCAGAGCAACAATCAAAATCAACAGGGAGGGGCCTTGCAAAAACGAACTTTATGCCATACTTTTTTGGTCAACATGAAATTGAGACAAGGATGCGTGGAACAAACAATCACCATAATTTTATTTTATCATGATGTTTTACGGCAGTCTCCACTTTGAACACTATTAATTTTGCAACAGCAGCTACTGTCATATTAATCTTAGACCAAACAACTGAAATGTCTCGAGGCCATTTATTGTGGAAAAGATTGTGTCGCTGTTTTGGCAACAGGCTATTGTAAATCATTGATCTTCCACTTGCTTCCATCACTTCATCGTGACAAGTTTAACGATGAAGGATCTTCATCACCTCCGATTCAAAGTGTTGTTGTTATTGTCTCCTCTTAATGCATTTATCAAGGACGGACTCGAAAGAAGCATTGAATGGAAGAGCTGTGGCTCTAAACTTTAAGCAGAAACAAAACACAGGAGATGTTGAGCTAGATGCAAATTCCTTGTTTCTGAAAGACGCAAAGCATGACATGTTGTTTCTGCATCCAAAAGCTTTCCAGACGTGCATGGATGGGAAGGAGCTCTTGCAAAGTGTGCCTTATCAACGCTTCGTTAAAACTATTGTTATTGATGAGGCACATTGCATCTTAGAATTGAGTGAACCTGACTTACTTCATTATACTCTCAGGGGCAGCATCTTACATGTACAGTGCTTCGTTAAGGCTTATATGAAATGACTGTTGCTATTGGAATGAAGGTGGATATCCCATCAATACGCTTTGTTATTCGTGTTAGCCAAACACGATCTGTTAGAGAACACAAGCATCAAAAAGAAAAGAAAATACTAACAACAATAATATTGTTATTGTTTCAGATTACATTACATTATTTCCCTTCTGCAAACAGTGAAAGGAATCCTTTTACCTAACTACTGTAATTTAAATCATTATGTCGTTCATTAAAAAACCAAATAACGTCTATTCACCTGGAAGAAACATTTTCAGATGAGGTTAATCAATATCTCTGTTGCCAAAATATGAAACTCTTGTCTATGTTTCTACATACCATAAAATATGTATTATTATATAGAAAATAATATTACATAAGTATTAGTCAAATAGTGTTCAAGATTCTTCTTCATCTTGCACCAAGGGAGCATCTAGCATCAGATTTCTTTTGTCTCCTCAACCACTTCTCTAAATCCACTTGGTCTACTGTTGCTGAAGGGCCTGCAACTATATGTGGGAATCAGTCATGTTTCCTGTTAGGATCATACATGTACTCTTGTACATGTATCTCCAAAAGCACTTGGCCTACAGGACGAGTAGAGTTTCCCGAAAAAATAAGTTTTTTTCTACTTAGGTCTGGACTTCACAGCAACGTACTGTTTTTGCCTCTGTTTTACAAGAATATCTGGCTCTGTTGTTTTGGTAAAGACTGGGATCCACATTCCTTTTATGGAAATGACAACCTTGTTCGAGAAAAGGCTTCATTAACACTTGAATTAACGAGGTGAATACTGTTGTGGCAAAATACATGTAAGTGTAGTTGTAGTAAGCTTTGTGACCAGCAGGTGATTTACTTGAAAACAGTGCCAGATATTGCCAGAACCTATATGCCTCATACATGTAGATGTGCTGCGTTTTCTCAAATGATGTATTGTACATACATGTAAGGAATGTAAGTGATCCATGATGGGTGTGTGTACATGTATGAAATGGTGTTGTCTTGAAAAGTGCAAAGAAGAACAGAAATTGAAATAACTGTTAAAACAAACACTTGAGATTTGGTACAAAACAGATTATATTATACGATTTTTACGTTTTTTAATGATATTTTGTTATTCCCTTCAATAATGTTCTTGGATGAGTGAATTTAACTTTCGGACAACCAAAATCTGAACGTTACTCGTCCAATGGACAAGTGGAATGGAAAAAAAGTTTTTTGCCCTGATCATGGTCGAACAGCTTCACTTTTTGAAGGTCTGTCATTATTTTTTACCTCATCTGTGGCTGATGACCTGTGACTGTGTGATGACGAAGGAGGGACCCTATTCAACTGTTGATCAAAGTTTTCAACAATTTGCCTTTCTTCCCCAGATGATCTGCTATATCTGTCCATAGGGGTTTTGCATGGCAGGAACAATGGATTCTTTGTTCTATGGGAACAAATGTTCTTTCTAATGCAAAACATTTTTATTGTTCCCGCCATGCAAAACCTCTATGGCAGCGACTGTTTTGTTTGTGGGGTAGACGAAAGAACTCATCAATGAACTTAAACATCACATACACTGTAATTAAAAATGTTATTTGTTCTTGTTGTCCCCTACATCTAAAATATTGTGTGGGGGCCCATTCTTAACTGTTCGTCCTTTTGTGATTTCCATTTCAAAGAATTCAAGCAATGCCTCAGTAGTGAAACACTTGACTACACGTACATTCATGAACAACTGCTCACAATTTTCATAATGTATCACATCTTGTGAAACATTTCTGCATTGTAGCTTTTCTCTAAAGTACTGCAAGGTGCCTTGTTCTCTTGCAGACTTTTTGTATAATTTCCTGAAAACAAGCTGAAGAATAGACAAAATTAATTAGAGATTCAAGAAGTCATGATACTGAAGTTTCTACTTAAGGTTTAAAGATCACTAAAAGTAGACGCCTACCTGGATTTCATTTAAAGTGCTTAATATTAGAGTGCAGTTAAGCTTAAGTTAGCTTGATTATAAATAAAAACAATAAGCACAACACAGTAATTTCGTTCATTATTCTAAATTTGCATCCACTTAGTGTTTCCATGAAACAATTAAGTCAATATTATCATACCTCCCAAGAATAACCTGTTCTCTTAAAATGGTACAATTCACCTGCTGTTTGTTCTCAAAGCAACTCATTCCAAAAAAAATATTGTTACAAAAAAACCATAGTTAAAAACTTTTTGTCTGTAAATTGTCTGTAAATACAGGTTACCCCCCCCCCCCCCAAAAAAAAAAAAAAAAAATCTAATCCACGGTTACCTTGAGAAATTCCTTTTTGCATGCCAGTCCACAATTCTGAAGAGGTACAGGTGATCTAGGGTGCTTACCATTTACACGAAGCATCCAGGTGGAAATTGTAGGTGTAAGTATTAAATGACGCAGCTTGTCCCAATAAAAACTGGATAACGTAAAAAATTTACTGGTATCAACAGGAAAGCCCAAAAAGGACAGAATTAAGACATTGATTGTGCCAATGCATCATAATTTCTGAAAAGTTCTAAATGGAATGGTGTGTACCATTTGATATTCTAACCGAAATTTCCGGGTTTTCCGTGTAAATGGTAAATACCCCTAGTCTATCCTGTGCAGCGTGGTTACCTGCTCTCAAATCTTTGGCACTAGCCTATAGCACTTGCATAGGCTGGACACCAAAGCAAGGTATTGTGAAATTAGCCAAGGGATCATCACCTGTTGGCACTGGTGAAACGTGACGTTGTCTGGTCTAGTCTGGAAGAAGCCATAATGGGTGGACCAGGTCATTGAGGGGAGCACAAAAGCTACCTTCAACTGGGCTAAAACATGAACCATATCTGAGTACTTCTTCTCATCCTTGATAAGAACTGGCAAGGGAACAACAACAGACCGAGAGGACATCTCTCTGGAGTACTGACAGTCTGTATGATATGGACAAACATCCTTAAGAAAATCAAATGCTGGAAATGACTTGCACAGAATTCTTGCAATAAGGATCTTGTAATGGTCTCTTGTACAGCTGATCTCACCTATCAGCCAAAGATATTACATCCTTTAAGTCACAATCTGAAAGTTGTTTTGGAGGCCCATCATCATTGGGAAGACAAGGGAACTGATGTGATCAAAACTATACTTGTTGCTACAGCATGGACACTTTTGTTTTGATGACGAGATTGCATGTCATGTGCCTTCACATCCCAATCAATATTGTCCAACAAAAATACAAATTTCTTGCCTCTCATCAGAAGTTGTGAAGCTCAATCCAAGAAATGTTGATCAATTTCTTCCTGGATTGTATACTTCAAACATATACATTTTGACAAGCAAAAGCAGCACTCGACTTTCAGGAAAAAACGTAGGAGGTGGCCCCTATGTTTTCAGATTTGGTCGCCAGCTGAAGTATTTTAGTTGCCAAAAAATTTCGGCCCCTCCTGCCTTATAGATTTCAACAAAAGAGAGGCTACTATAAACAGAAAATATATATATCTTAGTTTCAATTAAACCTGCTCTTCTTAATTATGACTGACAGTCAACATTGAAATCTTTTCACGTGTTACAACAGTGCCTTCGCTAGACTAAGAGTATCCACGTATGTTCTTTACTTTTGTTGTGAAAAGGTGAATTCTGGCTGCCACTGGTGACAATCAACTTTGAAATCTGTTCACGTGTTACAGCACGCACCACCTTTACAAGAGTATGCATAACTTAACTTAATGAAAGGTCAATCCTGGTTTACAACAAATATACCAAATAGCCACTTTCAATGTTCTAAAAGTTATTTTGGAATTGTCAGAAACAACAACTAGTATGTCCAGGTGTGAATTATTACAACTAAGAGGACTAGGCTTCTGCTTAGTAAGCAACTTAAAGGAAATAAAATTATAATTTATTTACAAGGTAAACTTGTCAGAAAACGGAATGTTTCTTTCAGTTCTTAGTTAAAAGTCAGGGGTGCAAGAATCTTTGAAGCACTTTACAATGTATACTGACTCTTGAAGAATGGTCTTCATGGCTTCTCTCCACTAGTGAACCACAGCTGCACTGCATGTGATGGGTCAAAACGTGTTGACCGGGGGACCCTCTGAAGACAAGCAGATAAGATGTTCTGTGGTTTCTGTTTCTAGGCAGGAATGTTAACACTTTTGATGTGGTTTTGAGTGGAGAACATACTCTAAAATTGCACACTGGAAGTTTGCAAAACAAGGAGAATCTCGTGTTATCTCTATGCCTCTGGAAATTTTATGTGATCACTCATTTTCTTTTGCTGTTGTTCCTGATTCTTTTAAACTTGTTTATAAACTGGATCCCATTCTGAAGAGGTACAGGTGATCTAGTGTATCCTGTGTAGTGTGGTTACCTGCTCTCAAATCTTTGGCACTAGCCTATAGCACTTGCATGAGGCCCTGTTAGGAGGGGTATAGATGTCGCCCGTCTGAATTTCAAACTTTGTCACGTCGCCATTTCGGAACGTTCAGATGTCGC
>NC_090896.1:22822990-22830490 GCF_036669925.1 Montipora capricornis
CTTGTATTTGCATAAGATCTACACGGTCTCCCATGGGAGGCAGAACGTTAATTGTAGATGTTTGAATGTTTGAATGTCAATTAATCCTTTTCAATTCTTGCGTGTGGTAAACATACGGTATTCCATTCTTCTTTCGCGTTCATACTCTTTCTTTCTGGGATTTTTCTGATATGTATTGCTTCTGTTATTTGTCTCATCATTGAGTCTCGGTGAAAAGTTCTCACGACGTTCATTGTGAATTGCTGGATATGGCCATTGTGCTCTTTTAGACAATGACTCCATAAAGGCGAGTTCTGTTCTTTCTCGTGTAATAACTTCATGTGTTCTTTTCCTCTCGTGTAGGCGTTGCGGGCTGTTTCTCCACAATATTTGCTGTCACAGTTGTTGCACTTTATTTCATACACAATGTTGTTCCTCGAGCAATCACCTTTCCCTCTTGATGTGCATACGAAACAGTCTTCACGTCTACAGTTTCTCTCTTTCATGGGGTTGGATCTTTGTAGAAGGGACGTGATCGAAATTCCATTCTTCTCAGCCACCTTTATCCTAAGTGTCGACTTATTGATCTCTTGCTGTATCGTTTTCTTTAGCTCTCCGTTGGGTGTGGCAGGGATGAACAGTACTGAATCGTAGTTTCCTTTCCCATACCACTCTTGTGCCTTTGATCTTTTCTTTCTTTCCCTTTCTCTCTTCTTCCATTCTCTTGGTCGGTAAAGGGGTCTCTCTGACAGTATCATTGCTAAAAATGTTAACAATTAGTAAATCACAACATAATAAACCCTACAAAAAGTATTTTAAAATTTAATGTAACGATATTGTATATATATGGATAGAGAAATCCTATTATCAAGCTATTCTGTTAAAAATTTACAATTGAATAAACCAGCAATCACGAACATATTTTAGGATCAAGTAGAGTTATTAATGTCTCTTACTTGGGTTAATGTTAATCCTTCTTATAATAATCAAAAGATTGCTTATAGTTTAAATGATGGAGTAAGTTATATTGATTTAACATTTCTAGCAGGTGTTTAATTATATTCAAGAAATTAATGGTAAAAAAAACATTTGATCTAATTGGTTTTAACAAAAAAAGTATTATACAGTGGTTCTCATGTTGGCGATTGTGTGCCTAATTTAAGTCAATATACTCACGTTTTAAATATTCATTGTGATTTAATTAATAATTCTTTAGTTGATGGTGAAGATAGTGATATTATTTATGGTTTTTCAACAAGCATTTTGCAACCATTGTACAGCTTTACTCTTGAGCTAAGGAGAGTAACATTTAATCCAATTAATAAAAGTACAATATCTTCTATTAGAATGTGGGTTACTGATGGAAAACGAAGATTATTAAATCTTAATGGAGCAGCTGTTAGTTATTGGTTAAAATTAAAAAGGTTAGAATAATATAACTTAACAATATAATGAAACCATATGAATTTAAAAGATTTTACAATCCACATAAACATAAAGGCTCTGGTATAATTATTGATAACATTTTTAAACCTATGAAAGCTACTGCATCTTCAGTTTTCAAAAAAGTAGCTAAGCCTATGGCGAAAAAAGCAATTGAATCAGGAGTATCACATGCTGGTGATAAAAAGGGAAAAAAAGTTGCTGAAAAATCTGGTGATTTAATCATGAAACAGCTTTCTAAAATTAGACAAGGTTCAACAACAAAACAACAAATAATGCCAATTGAACCTATGAGAAAGCAAGAAGAAAGCACTAATATGATTTTAAACCGTTTAATATCTGGTAGTGGTATAAAAAGAAAATGTTAAATTTTTTATATAATTATGTAATGTAACAATATAATGGCTTTCAGAACGAGTGAATATTTACAAAGAAATGAGTTTCTACGTTTTCAATAAGATGATGTTATCAGAGCTCCTGGTAATAATCAACATCAAGAAAAGAATGGTTACAAATTTACCATTAATAAGTAAGATTTCAGCTTTCAAAAGATTGCTAATGGAGCTGAACATGCAGCTGCAGATAGAATAACAGTAATTAACGGATCTCACAGTTTGATTAAATCAGCTGGTAAAATAGTTTATGATAATGATAATTTACACAATGTTACATTTGTCAAAAATCTATTAGAGTATTCTGAAGACTGCTCACGAAGTGTAGGTAAAAATAGCTTATGGTATTTGGACACTGATAATACAGCAGATGATACCAACTTTGGTTTTGAATCTCAACGTTTACAAACTCAAGCTGCCAATGACAATGGAACTAGAGGAGCTAAAAATATGAATGTAATCATTCCTCTGAATCGTTGCAGCTTTTTTGAAGAATTAGAAAGTAAAATGTTAGTTCCAATGCAAATACAATTTTAATATCACCTTAAATGAAGACAACGAATTAATTCACATAGCTAATGGAACTGATGCAGGTAGAATTGTTTTAGACAAATTTGAATTATGGTTGCCAAAATTAATTCCAAAAGATAGTGTGTATTCCAATTTCGTGAGCTCATTTGTGAAAGAATCAAAATGGAAGTATTTAAGAGAATTATATGAATTATCGCAACCTGCAATAAGAAGTGGATATTTTCAAATCTCAGCCTCAATTGACAATGTAAAGTATGTTTTTGTATATCTTTAAAAAATTATCGTAATAATTACACCTACACTTCTTACAATATTATGTTGTTATTACCTAACCTTACAAACTAAATAATACATACACTACTTACAAAATTACAAAATACACTACTTAATTACCTTACTCTAAATTCTATGAATACTTACAACAATTACACCAGGCAAAACGATTACAAATTTAGAGAGATTGACAACACAACACATCACGGACACTATGCAGATACTTCAAGTTTTTCAGTCTCCTGCTTAGGCTCTACTTTCTGTAGTAGTATATTAAACTTTGGGAGTGATTTGTTTCTTCTACACTCCCATATACATAGTTTACCAAGAATTATCAAATAATTTAGTAGATCATTTCTATTTAAAATGCTAAACTATGACGTCTCTCAAAGATAGACTCAAAGTTTCACCCCGAAGATTAGTCCACCAATTACAGAATATGTTCCAAAAGGCGCGTGAATAGGAGCAGCCATAAAAGAGATGGTATAAGTCTTTATAAATTGTGCAAAAGGAACATTTCTCTGAGTCAATTAACCTAATTTGGTATTGGTAAACAGGATGTTATTTAGTAGTTTATACTGAAAAGACCAGACATAAGTTTCACTTGCAACGTTATATGGGATTGAGAACACTTCCTGCATCGGATTTGTAACTGATAGAGTTTTAAAGCTACTCGGATATTTGGCTTTATTAACAATCAGCAGAGAGTAGAACTGTTTTGACTTAGCCGAGTACGTGTCGAATTCCGTATTTTCACATTTAAAAGTCATAGGATGAAATTCCACCTGTGGGAAAGAAGAGAGCTTGTCCTTAGGCACAGACAACCGTGGGCAGACCATGCCAAAAAACTAGATTCAAGCCCTGTATACTTTAAGTGTTCGAAAGAACATATATTATCCAAACTAAATAATAAATCGTTTAAATAAACAATTCCACAGTCTGCATAATTTTTATAGAAAATAGGTTTGTTATCAATTCTTATGTCTTTATTATTCCAAATTACATATTGGGAGTAGTTAATATCAGAAAAAGCATTTCAAAAGTCTACCCACCAGCTAAGCAACTGTTGATAAAAACCATTTAAGCGTAAATTAAGATCCATTACATCATAATCACATTTTAAGAGCAGAGACCCTCCATACTTTTTCAAATGAAATTCAAAATACAATTTCCATGGACCTACCCGCTCATCAAGAACACATGGAATCCAAGAGAGCCTTAGTGCTTTAATTTGGATTTCAAGGTCCATAAGATTCAGGCCACCATTCTTCAACGAGTTAATAACGGAGAGTCTCGTCACTTTATCTGGACCTTTCCACAAAAAATTATATTGCATCCTCTCCATCTGTTTAATAATTTCTTGTGGATTTCCCAGTATTGTAGAAACATATAAGAGCTTTGGTATAAGGAACGATTTTACAATGGTAACCAAACAAAGACAAACCTCTTAAATTCCATAGATTGATCGTTTTTTGAAGGTCACTTAAACGTTCATGGAAATTTTGTTTTATAATTTGACCTTGATCACACGAACAATGAATTCCTAGCGTTTTAACCTCGGTACACCATTCAAGGCCCAGAGGTTTCTCTAATGAATTCTTACTTGCCCCAGTCCACATTGCTTTAGTTTTTTAAACCAGAGCATTTTTCGAAATTGTTCAGGGTTTGCATGAAAAGTTCCACAGAGGATAAGTTCGCCAGAGTAGCAATCATATCAGCAGCATATAAGAGTGTCTTAATTTCATCATTATCAATTTTTATGCCTTCAATATGTTCATTTGACCTAAGTGATATAGCCAAAATTTCGATTGCCACAACAAATAAGGTCACAAAGGATCCCCTTGCCTTACACCCCTTTCTAACTTAAACTGCTTAGAGAATAACCCATTGTTTATCACACAACTCGAGACATTATTATGGAAGGTTTTAATCCATCTTATCAGGGTCGGACCAAAATTGAAGGCCTCTAGTGATTGATAAAGAAAATCCCATTCAATAGAATCAAAGGCTTTTTCAAAATCTATAAACCATAGAATACCTGATAACTTAAGCGATTCAGTATGATCTATAATGTCTAGAATTGAACGACCCGCCTCTCCAATATATCTACCCCTAATAAAACCGAATTGATTGTAATGGATTATTTGAAGAAGAACCTTTTTGATTCTATTAGATGACCTTAGAAGCAAGCTTGGAGTCAGCATTGACTAAAGAGATGGGTTTCCAGTTTTCCAAATACATTCGATCTTTATCCTTTTTATCAATTAATGTGATAATTGCCTGTTTTTGTGAATTTGACATTTCTCCTGAGTCAAAGGAGTAGTTAACAACATCTATCATAAGCTCACCCACACAGCTCCAGAAAGTTTTGTAAAGCTCAATAGGTATACATGTATGTTCTTTTTAAATGTATCTATTGCAAATGAAGCAAAGTAAATTTTAAAATTTATATTCATTCAGGAAAAAAACCAGAACTATGGAGGACACAGTGACAAATAGTAAGCTTCCGTAACAAAAACCCAGGAAATACAAGGTGCCTTACCCATAATTAGTCCAACCATAAAGTATTCTTCAGAGAGATGCTCACGGATTCCTTGGTCAAAGTACTTCTTTTTTTTCAGAGTGCCATCTAAAAAACTCTTTTCTGGGATCTCTGCTTGAGTGCAGCTCTTCTATAAACTGGCCCTTGTGCTCTGTTATGTTGTAATTCCAATTCATTATTTTTAAAGTTTGAAGCTGTTATTTTTGCATCTACCTGTGATCTACAACTACAAACAAAGGATATACTTTGTTTAATGACAGATTGGGTCTTACCTCATCATAAAATTGAATTTCCAATGTGACACGATATTATCCTCAGAAGATGTTAATTCATCAAAAGCTGTAGGTAGTAAATTATTTCTGTCAACTGATATGAAATTTGTCTGCCCTCTGCTACATTCTGTGGCATCTGTCACTTCAAGTGGTTGCCCAGTTACCAGATCTTTTTGAAGACACCTCAAAATTTCAACTGGATTGCTGATGTTCTCAACCAAACAGTAGGCTACCACTTTATGCACAGTTTCATCAACAGACAAAAGGTCAACCACTGGAACAGCTGCAATAGCATTGCTGGACAAAGTGCTTTCTAAAGCAACTGAATTCTCGGGCTGATTCTCTGCCTGAGCATCTTGCAGTGAAGTGGTACTCTCTAGGTTTCTCCCTGGGGAAAAGGGTGGCACACTCAAGCTCTCACCATCATTTACATTCTCAGCAAGCTGTCCATCTGTCACAGTGGTGCTACTTTTCGAAATTCTCCACGAGGTAAAGGCAGGAACACTCAGGCTATTATTATCCGATTCAGACCTAAGGATCCTTTCCCAACGACAACGTATGAACTATGAGAGGAGCTGCTGGGCGAAGAAACTTGCTCTAAGGACTGCTCTTTTTCCGCAGGGAGCAAAGTTTTTAACCGCTTCCACAATCTGAGCTACCACATTTAGGGAAATCACAGTCGTCCCATCAGAAAAACTATGAGAATCAGGGACTGAAGAAGCCAGGCAACTTGAGGCTGGCAAAGAGGCGTTTTGGCTGTTTCGGGTTCCACAAGGTATAATGTAAACAAATCGCCGTAAATTCAGGGCAATGCAATACTAGAGCCACAAAAACGACCACTGGACTAAGCATGAACAAACAGCTATTGCAAGCATGACTGAAAATGATCTGCAAAGATTAAGCAAGCAAGAAAGCAGAGCTAATATATGAGATCACATGTACATGCCCCTGGAGACTAGTGGCTGCCCCACATAAGCAGGCGAGCCTGGGGAATGACTCCGGGCCAGCAAGCCCTGTCGCCAGGTTAACTTTGCCTAAATAAAGTAATTTAGCCTTGTCATTTTCAGTTTGTTGAAAACATGGGGCCTCAAAGACCCATGAAACTAATTAACTTCTCTGGACTTGTATTTATAGCAAGGTGGCTTACAGTATCTCAATTTAAAGGTTATATAGCAGGCTTTTAAGTAAAAAAAAAATCTGCATAAAAACCAAGGACTGTTAAGAATAGTAACCGTAAGTACCGTAAGTACAACAATGCGCAAAAATATCTCAAAATATTTGAGGGAAAATGGAGAAAAATTAAATGGCATAAATGGAGGGGTGGACAAATGAATGGAGGGACGATTGCATGATGACATGGGCTACTATTTAAGCAATAGAGGATTTTTCTGATGAGTAGCATGATCACCGTACCCATTCCTGTAACATACCGTACTTATTCAGCTATAAGCCGAGCGATTTTTACACAAATCCTCACTCAATTTAGGCAAATTTGAAGCGGTAGAAGGGGTCTCGGCTTATAGCCGAGTATTTTTGATAAAAAGAATTTTCTCAGCAAATTAAAACAGTAACAAATGAACGTGTATTCACTTAGAAGCCGAACTAAATTACTTGTAAAATGAAGAGAAGTTGTTGTTGGTGTAATATGGATTTTTATTACTTGGTGGCTCGTAAAGGAGCCGTTCGTGTTGTTGTGTAATCGGGATCGATCTTATTGCTCGTCTTCTTCCTTGCTGTCTGTCTCAAATTCGTTGTCCATTTCCTCGTCTTCACTTTTTTTTTTGTTCTGGAAGATTCTCGTCGAAGACTGCATCGTCTTCTGTGCCGTCGAGTGCGTTATAGAGGTGCCACAAGTCTTGAACGAACGCCTTCCCATATCGCGCGAAGCCTGATTTACCCATCGAAGGAACGAGGAGTCTGGGAACGAGATTGTCACATGACTTAGCCATAGCAAACTTGAGACAAAAACGCAAGTGGATTTCTTCGTGTGGCGACATTTTCCGAGCAAAAAAACCGTACGCATTAAAGGGAAAATCTTACCTTGAATTCTTTGCTCTGAAAACCACGC
>NC_090896.1:22845490-22847990 GCF_036669925.1 Montipora capricornis
TCAATATCCGCGGTATAGCATTCCATCACTCCACTATCATCAAAATCTGAAAAATGAAAGATCCTCAATTCATTAAAGAACTTTTATATCCATAGCAGTGGCTGTAACCCGTAACACTTGTTACAGCTTACGGGTGTATGAAGATATTGATTGCTGTCACATTACACGTGCATACAGGGCAATATAACCATTACACTGCTACTGGTGATATCTCCAGTGTAACTGCTGCTTCCAGACTTAGTCACTGTGATAGCCCTGCTATGAACTTTGTCTTCAAATACAAACTGAACCCTGATACCAATAATATTATTGTAATTTTTTTCTGTTCTGTGCACTGTATTACAATATTACATGTATTTTAAAGGCACACTAAAACAAGTTCGCTTATGCATCTACATTATTTCCAATGAAAAAACAACTAAATTTTCCCAGCTGGGTGTTTTCGTACCACAAAACCGTATTCATTGCATGACTTATGTGACATGTACACCTGCATCTGTTTCAAGTTTATCTGTTTTTAATTGTCTGCAGCTCACACAATATCATTAGAATATTAAGGGTCTACTTACCTAAATATTCATCATTATATATGCATTTCGCCAGTAAAATTATAAAATAGTAAAAGGTAAAAACTGTTAAAATGTTTGACTAAACGTTTTCGATCTTGCGATCATCTTCAGAGAGATCGAAAACGTTTAGTCAAACATTTTAACAGTTTTTACCTTTTACTATTTTATTCATCATTACCTCCATCGTCCTCCTCTGACATATCCCTTGTTCTCATTGCATTCTTATTGTTGACTTCAAGTACATTCTGTGCATCACCTCCTTCTTTTCTTTTGACTTCTTTCTCCCTTCTTTTAAGATCAGCCTTCTTTCTTGCAAGCTCCATCTCCTTCTCCTCCACATCCCTATCATGTTCATTCACCATAACAATTGAACGGTTTAGCTGTGACATCTGGCCAAGGACATTGAAGTCTCTTTCATCTAGGGCCTTCTTCTTTTGCATTTTTTCTTTCTTCTTCTCCTCCCTTTCTTTATCAGCTTCATTTTTTTCTTGTTGGCTTATAGCTTTGGAGGAAACCCTGGCTGGACTTTTTGCTTTTTTTTTTCTCCCAGACTGTTTGTTTTCTTTTTTGGTTGACCTGCCTCTTTTTTTAGTCATGGCATCCATTGCAGCTTTACTTTTTGTCATCTGTTAAAATGAATGTAAAACAGTTTCAGTTACATATTATTTCATTTTTTTATTCATTGCTCAAAGGCTTGAAAAGATCTGCATGTAAGCCAGGGTGCACTCCGCCTAACCTCCATGCCAAGTCTCTGTTAAGCAGCCTAAGGCTATGTCTACACTATACCGGATAGCTTGTGTGCTGGCACAAAGACCATATCGGATAGGGCTTCTGTTCACAAAGGGAAGGCTGATTTTCAAAATGGAGCGACGCTGCCCTGCTTCGATCTTTAAAGTGAATCGTCGTATATCGGATAGGTTCTTGTGCCACTCTTTGGTGTCGTACTTTGTACCAATACTGAACCATAGCGGAAGTCAATCGGGAGTTTAAGATCTACGACGGCGACTGTCGACAAAAACGTCACCTCAAAATATGACATGGTTCTATCATAAGTCTTTTGGGATTATTCAGTCTCCTTCATGAATGACTTGTTCCATTTCTGTGTCGTTTCTGTTCATACCAGACCAGAGTATTTTTCGTGTAGATGCAGTAAGCTAACCAGTATATAGAGTAGACTTAGCCTAAGCAGTCCAATTCTGAAAGATGCTAATGTCACACTAAATAAGCCTAACCATGTCACCAGTCTCTGGCCACTGCACGGTAATTAAATATACTTAATATAAAAAACTAGAAAAAGTACATTTACATCTTTTATTGAAATATACTGTTTAGACAAAAAAGGGTCAAAATCCAGTTGCCTTTTTTCACACAGTCTGATAATCCATGTTCTTCACTTTTTCCTCTCATGACCCACTGACTAGGGATGTAGTAAACAGATATGCAGGCAACCGTTTTGGCTGAACCTTTACATGAATTTACCGTTGCAAATGGTAAGGAGGACAAGTAGAAACGGCTAAACGAATTATAAACGGAAAAAAATGGCAGAAACTCACCACTCTCGCTCAGCACCACACATGGGTAGTACTTTTTGTCCAGGTACAATGCTGAAGTTGTATTGTTTTCCTTTCTCAGTTCGGTTTCGTCAACAATAAACTTAACATTGTCCTCAATAAATTGCACCAAAAAGTATCCTAAAACGGGAAAACAAATAATTCTTATATACCAAGATTAAAAATCGAAATACAGTGATCTTGATAAGTGTATAGACAACGCTGCTCACTTCACATGTAAAAGCTTTCTTCGACGTTGAATATTGAGGTAAAACACAAATCGAAAGCAGTTTAGCATTGTCTGTACTGTTATTATCCCCAATGATATTCGTCATCAAAGTGGTCAGAATTTGTTGCGGACTGATCGACCCACGCGGCTGC
>NC_090896.1:22852990-22860490 GCF_036669925.1 Montipora capricornis
CTTGTTTTTCAAACGGCCATTACAGAACCACTTCCTCACCTTTTTTTTTAGCACGTTTTGTGGCCTTTAGGGTAAACCTTACTGTTCCATAATACCGTTTAAAGCAGCTTTGAGGCAAGAGTGTCAATGACACTCTCATAGCTACTTACATTGGTACGTGCTAACACATATTTCAAGACCGTTGAATGCCATTGTTGCCATCCATTGTTTTTGACATGCAAGGGTTCCACCTTAACTTTGTCAATTGCTTTACCTAGCAAAGGGGGGCGGGGGGGAAGTCCTGTCGAGACTTTTTTTTTGTGCGATGAATGAAGTTACCATCTGTCTAATGGTAGCTGGCTTGAGGTGCGAACTGGAACTGCAATTCTCTGTGCATAACCCCAAGGTTGCCATTTGTTTGAGGTTTTAACCCCAAAAGTGGCAGTAACATCACTAATATCATCTTTGTTGATGTTAGCGAATGCTGAGAAATATCTTGCAGAATTGGAAAGTTCACCCAGCGAGAAATGCTAAATATTTCATGTCATTCGGGAACATTTCAAAAGAGAATGATATTGTGATGTCCTTGCCATCAACATTTACAGAGAAGGTTTTCTTCTCTACCTCATTTATTTCGTCAGCTAGATTACACACACAGCGTCTGATGGGTTCGCAATCCTCTTTACAGTTTGCTCCTAGTAAAAGAAAATTTTCTTCATGGCTACAAACTCTGGGACCACAATTAAGAAAGCTCACTAACCAGCTTAAGGCTGTGTCATCTTTGCCAAAGAGGGCCCCGTCCCCCCCTATAGCAACCTTAAAAGATCCCACCTCTTTGCCAACCAGTTAAGTTTATCAACACAGTGGTTATTAACTTCTAAGTAGAACTGAGCTAGTCTCAAAAGCAATTCAGTGAGATTTTTATACTTCCCATCTACTTTGTCTGCATCATCCAAACCATTACACAGGGTTTTCTCTCACATCATGTAAGGTGCCAATATTAATGGCATTTACCTTAGCCATTAATTGCTTGTAAGGCATGAGTTTGGGAATTAGGAACTCTTCATAAATTTAACATGCCTTTTCCCTGTATTGTCTTCATTGCTAGTCATACTCAAAGATGACCTAATGCTGTTATACTTAGCTTTGCTGACAAGACCATCTTTATACAATACATTTACACCTGACAAAATTAACATCACTGCTTTCAAATTCTTTTACATTTTCAGGAAATACTCTTTCTTTCAAAACGGGAAACTGAACACATCTTTCTGAGTTGATCTACAGGAGCACCTGTTATAACAGTTGCAAAAAGCCCATCATAGGCTGGCTTCATGTTGTTTGGGCTTCCTCTGGGATTTCCATGGCTGCCCGTCTAGTCCCCTTTTTCTATTGGAGGTTCTTTTTGGGCCACTTGTATCTCCTTTCTCAGAGAGGGTTGTTGGAGATTGCCCTTGTAGAATTTCAGTACATTTAAAGTATACTTTAATGAGTATTTAAAACACTTTAAAAAGCATACTTTATTTGTACTTAAAGTATACTTAAAGTATACCTACCAAAGTATACTTAAGTACAGAACTTTTGGCCACCTAAAAAGTATACTTAAAGTATACCTAAAAGGAAGTATACTTAAAGTATACTTTGTTATGAAATTTGGACTATCGAGCCACCTTAGTATACTTCATGCACACATATAAATAATTGAAACACAGGTTTAATCAATCTACAGTGGTAACATATTTATTGTTATCAATGCATAAACATGACTTCCTGTATGCAATACAAATGTAATCTCAGAAAAAAAGCAAATATCTAGCTGAAATAGGTTTTCAATATTATTAAAAAATTACCTCTACTCTGATCAAGCGAGGTTAAGTGGAACTCACTGAATTTTGTAAAAAAATATGATCATGGGCAGCAAACAATGCAACGATGGCTAGATTCTTTAAACCCAAATAAACTTGTCTTCTTGTTTCTGGCAATAAACAATAATTTATATATAGTATTATAAAGTTAAAAATTGTCATTGATAATTCCATCACTGCATCTAAGACAGTTCTAAACAGGTGTTTTAATAAGCTTTTTGCATGTTAATCAACAACTTGAATTGTCCTTTTTAAACTTAGCTTCAAGAAAGGTTATTGTTCCTTAAAGCTATTTTGACCAACTATCAGATGTCATGTCTGGGAACTTCTTTCTTGTGTAACCTACAAACAAATAAGAACAGGAAATTGCTTAGACAAGCTAATTTTATCAAGAACATAGCCAAATATAATGCGAGGATCATATCTTCACTTGATTTCATATCCGCAGTTCATACATGTATATGATCCATTTCATATATCATTTCATCATTGATTCACTCCTCACGGGAACATTAGAACCCACAAATGACCAGCTCCCAACGTCAATAGCTTCATAGCTCAGTTGGTTAGAGCGTCGCACCAGTATTGCGATGTCACGGGTTCAAAACCCCGTTGAAGTCCTGAATTTTTTCAGGCTTCTCTAGGCAATTACAAAACATTGCGTTCATAACTGCGAGGATCATAGCTTCACTTGTTTCAGTATAATATCTTAATTCTTGCACTTCAAAACATCATTATTGACAACTTCTTAAAATGCATCTGAATTTTTTTTTTTTAATGTAAAAATTTTTAAGAATTTGCAATTCATTGCATTAAGCTGCCCTTTAGAAAAATGGCTCATGCAGAGTAAACATTTGTATTATTGCAAGAAGTACAAATGTGAAGTTATGATTACACTTACTCAAGATGCTCTCTAGAATGTCTGTATCAACACACGGTCTTCCATTTTTCCTCCAAGACTCCTCCCTACAAGATCATCATCTCTGTAAAAACAGCTTAGCAGAAAACAAGCTGTGGCTGTTGCTGTTTCTTTGTAGATGCCTTGGTAAGATGGCTGTCATAGATGTAGACATCTTCGTGATGACAGTTCAATCATCTGTAAGCAACAAAATGTGTTCATTAATGACAGTTTGATCATTTATATATATTTTATATACAAGTACTGTATAAATCTAGTGATCACACTGTATGAGGTGAGTCACTCTAGTGTTTGATTGTACATGTACATCTGCTACAGTATTGTGAAAAAGTAATGAGAGAGAAATGCGCGAATTTCGTTCTTTGTCCCTGCGAACTTTCGACGAAATTTCGCTCGAAAATTTGAGCGGCGTTTTGCGATGTTTCCAGCGTAATTTCGCTAAAACAAAAAGAGAAAATTCGCCGCATTTCGAGCCCAGCGCGAAAATTCGCTAAAACAAAGAGAGAAAGTCGCCGCATTTTCGAGACCAGCGCGAAAAACCAAAAGCGTAATTTCGCTTGTTGTACGCGAAATTTCGTAGTGTGGTTTGTAAACATCGATCAATATCGATCGGCTATTCAGTTTTGTAAACAAACTGTAGTCACTTTGACAGCACTTTGATGATCAGTACATGTATTTTGGAAATAGTTCAGTAGTTGTGTCCATTTCAATTCTCTACAAAATTCTCCCTTGTAACGTGTTTTATTCATCTTTCTCGGCAGAGAAGACTTGACAAAACATATGCAATTTCAATCCTTTGGTTGTGAGGACAAACTGTTGTCGACAATGCAAAGCCTGTAAATATAAAAGAGCTGGCCAGTGTTATCTTGTAGCCTCACAGCGGCAAAAAAATGGTTCCCGGTTTACATTTGTATACACCAGAAGTGTTTATTGACATGATGTCTTATACGTATGAAAAGCTTACTTACCAATTTTCAGGATAACTTTTAACTTTTTGTCATGCGCCGGCAAGTCACTGCAGTGAAAAAAACATCAATAGTTCCATCTCCATTCGATGAGAAACTTTAAATTCAGTGGTAAAAGACTTAAACACATAGCTTAAAAGCCTTGCGTGATCGCAGCTTCTTTGTTATTTTTTTGACCAGGGAAGAGCACTGTACGATGCATTTCAACTTTCATTTCCACACATGTGCAAGTTGTCAGTGAATGCGGATTTTCGGTCAAAGTGAATTTTCCTCGAAATTTCGGAACTTAAACAATAGGCATTGTGAAAATTCGGCGAATTTTCTGCGACTTTCGCGCTAGACAAAAATTCGCCATTTTTCGTCGAAAAGCCCCAAAATTCGCGAATTTCGTCAAATTACGTTCTCATTACTTTTTCACAATACTGTATTTAGGTCATGACATTTGACCAGCTTTGGGGCTGAACAATCTCTTAGTGTGATTAGAAAGAAAAGTTTTAGTGCAGATAGGTTTTTAGGTATATTTGAATGACAAGAATGATTTTGGCATAAGTGTATTAACCAGTAGTTTAGTGATGTCATATATTCTGCAGGTATTCCTCTTACTTTATATCTTTCTGCAACCTCCTTGGATATTTTCCCTGGTCTGGGGGCGTCACTTGGTTGCACCTCCATCCTTTGAGCATTTAATTCCTCTGTTAGTTGTGCATTTTGCCTCTCTCAGCTCTTTGTTTTCCAGCAGCAGATGGCGACACTGAGCACACTCGGGCTCTACAACTTGCCTTCTTGGGCACTTCTTAGCTGTTAGAGGGTTTGCTCTTCGTCACTTTTGCCAGTTGTTGGTCTCTCGCGAGTTTTGATAATATTACTTGCCCCAAGGACATCAATATCCGCGGTATAGCATTCCATCACTCCACTATCATCAAAATCTGAAAAATGAAAGATCCTCAATTCATTAAAGAACTTTTATATCCATAGCAGTGGCTGTAACCCGTAACACTTGTTACAGCTTACGGGTGTATGAAGATATTGATTGCTGTCACATTACACGTGCATACAGGGCAATATAACCATTACACTGCTACTGGTGATATCTCCAGTGTAACTGCTGCTTCCAGACTTAGTCACTGTGATAGCCCTGCTATGAACTTTGTCTTCAAATACAAACTGAACCCTGATACCAATAATATTATTGTAATTTTTTTCTGTTCTGTGCACTGTATTACAATATTACATGTATTTTAAAGGCACACTAAAACAAGTTCGCTTATGCATCTACATTATTTCCAATGAAAAAACAACTAAATTTTCCCAGCTGGGTGTTTTCGTACCACAAAACCGTATTCATTGCATGACTTATGTGACATGTACACCTGCATCTGTTTCAAGTTTATCTGTTTTTAATTGTCTGCAGCTCACACAATATCATTAGAATATTAAGGGTCTACTTACCTAAATATTCATCATTATATATGCATTTCGCCAGTAAAATTATAAAATAGTAAAAGGTAAAAACTGTTAAAATGTTTGACTAAACGTTTTCGATCTTGCGATCATCTTCAGAGAGATCGAAAACGTTTAGTCAAACATTTTAACAGTTTTTACCTTTTACTATTTTATTCATCATTACCTCCATCGTCCTCCTCTGACATATCCCTTGTTCTCATTGCATTCTTATTGTTGACTTCAAGTACATTCTGTGCATCACCTCCTTCTTTTCTTTTGACTTCTTTCTCCCTTCTTTTAAGATCAGCCTTCTTTCTTGCAAGCTCCATCTCCTTCTCCTCCACATCCCTATCATGTTCATTCACCATAACAATTGAACGGTTTAGCTGTGACATCTGGCCAAGGACATTGAAGTCTCTTTCATCTAGGGCCTTCTTCTTTTGCATTTTTTCTTTCTTCTTCTCCTCCCTTTCTTTATCAGCTTCATTTTTTTTGTTGGCTTATAGCTTTGGAGGAAACCCTGGCTGGACTTTTTGCTTTTTTTTTTCTCCCAGACTGTTTGTTTTCTTTTTTGGTTGACCTGCCTCTTTTTTTAGTCATGGCATCCATTGCAGCTTTACTTTTTGTCATCTGTTAAAATGAATGTAAAACAGTTTCAGTTACATATTATTTCATTTTTTTATTCATTGCTCAAAGGCTTGAAAAGATCTGCATGTAAGCCAGGGTGCACTCCGCCTAACCTCCATGCCAAGTCTCTGTTAAGCAGCCTAAGGCTATGTCTACACTATACCGGATAGCTTGTGTGCTGGCACAAAGACCATATCGGATAGGGCTTCTGTTCACAAAGGGAAGGCTGATTTTCAAAATGGAGCGACGCTGCCCTGCTTCGATCTTTAAAGTGAATCGTCGTATATCGGATAGGTTCTTGTGCCACTCTTTGGTGTCGTACTTTGTACCAATACTGAACCATAGCGGAAGTCAATCGGGAGTTTAAGATCTACGACGGCGACTGTCGACAAAAACGTCACCTCAAAATATGACATGGTTCTATCATAAGTCTTTTGGGATTATTCAGTCTCCTTCATGAATGACTTGTTCCATTTCTGTGTCGTTTCTGTTCATACCAGACCAGAGTATTTTTCGTGTAGATGCAGTAAGCTAACCAGTATATAGAGTAGACTTAGCCTAAGCAGTCCAATTCTGAAAGATGCTAATGTCACACTAAATAAGCCTAACCATGTCACCAGTCTCTGGCCACTGCACGGTAATTAAATATACTTAATATAAAAAACTAGAAAAAGTACATTTACATCTTTTATTGAAATATACTGTTTAGACAAAAAAGGGTCAAAATCCAGTTGCCTTTTTTCACACAGTCTGATAATCCATGTTCTTCACTTTTTCCTCTCATGACCCACTGACTAGGGATGTAGTAAACAGATATGCAGGCAACCGTTTTGGCTGAACCTTTACATGAATTTACCGTTGCAAATGGTAAGGAGGACAAGTAGAAACGGCTAAACGAATTATAAACGGAAAAAAATGGCAGAAACTCACCACTCTCGCTCAGCACCACACATGGGTAGTACTTTTTGTCCAGGTACAATGCTGAAGTTGTATTGTTTTCCTTTCTCAGTTCGGTTTCGTCAACAATAAACTTAACATTGTCCTCAATAAATTGCACCAAAAAGTATCCTAAAACGGGAAAACAAATAATTCTTATATACCAAGATTAAAAATCGAAATACAGTGATCTTGATAAGTGTATAGACAACGCTGCTCACTTCACATGTAAAAGCTTTCTTCGACGTTGAATATTGAGGTAAAACACAAATCGAAAGCAGTTTAGCATTGTCTGTACTGTTATTATCCCCAATGATATTCGTCATCAAAGTGGTCAGAATTTGTTGCGGACTGATCGACCCACGCGGCTGCTCCACGTGAGTCCACAACATTTTGTGCACTGTGATGACGAATATCATTGTTGATAAGAGTACAGACATCACTGAACCACTTTCGATTTGTTAAACAGACAACGCTGAATCCCTTTCAATTTGTTAATTAGCCACTGAAATGCAATAAACTTTTGGCCTTCTTCTGACAAGGAATGCATCGACCTTCACGTGTGAAATGAACTTGGAACTTTGTAGAAATAAAAAAAAAACTCACTTCTTTCACCATACTTGAATGATGGTGTTGTTTTCCTTCTATTATCTTTCTTTGTGTTACTCATTGTGTCTAAAGACAGAGGCAATATCTAAATAGTAAAGGCCAAATATACCAACGCAATTCCACGGGTCACGGATTTCAAGGAAAAGCAAAAGGTCCC
>NC_090896.1:22865490-22875490 GCF_036669925.1 Montipora capricornis
GTTTGAGGTTTTAACCCCAAAAGTGGCAGTAACATCACTAATATCATCTTTGTTGATGTTAGCGAATGCTGAGAAATATCTTGCAGAATTGGAAAGTTCACCAGCGAGAAATGCTAAATATTTCATGTCATTCGGGAACATTTCAAAAGAGAATGATATTGTGATGTCCTTGCCATCAACATTTACAGAGAAGGTTTTCTTCTCTACCTCATTTATTTCGTCAGCTAGATTACACACACAGCGTCTGATGGGTTCGCAATCCTCTTTACAGTTTGCTCCTAGTAAAAGAAAATTTTCTTCATGGCTACAAACTCTGGGACCACAATTAAGAAAGCTCACTAACCAGCTTAAGGCTGTGTCATCTTTGCCAAAGAGGGCCCCGTCCCCCCCTATAGCAACCTTAAAAGATCCCACCTCTTTGCCAAACCAGTTAAGTTTATCAACACAGTGCTTATTAACTTCTAAGTAGAACTGAGCTAGTCTCAAAAGCAATTCAGTGAGATTTTTATACTTCCCATCTACTTTGTCTGCATCATCCAAACCATTACACAGGGTTTCTCTCACATCATGTAAGGTGCCAATATTAATGGCATTTACCTTAGCCATTAATTGCTTGTAAGGCATGAGTTTGGGAATTAGGAACTCTTCATAAATTTAACATGCCTTTTCCCTGTATTGTCTTCATTGCTAGTCATACTCAAAGATGACCTAATGCTGTTATACTTAGCTTTGCTGACAAGACCATCTTTATACAATACATTTACACCTGACAAGATTAACATCACTGCTTTCAAATTCTTTTACATTTTCAGGAATAACTCTTTCTTTCAAAACGGGAAACTGAACACATCTTTCTGAGTTGATCTACAGGAGCACCTGTTATAACAGTTGCAAAAAGCCCATCATAGGCTGGCTTCATGTTGTTTGGGCTTCCTCTGGGATTTCCATGGCTGCCCGTCTAGTCCCCTTTTTCTATTGGAGGTTCTTTTTGGGCCACTTGTATCTCCTTTCTCAGAGAGGGTTGTTGGAGATTGTAGTCTCTTCTCAACAAAGGAAATGGGAAATATATTTTCTTTCTTGGATTTCTTCTTTGCAATCTAATAAAGTAAATGACTCAATTCAACTTAAAGGGGTCACCAAAATATCAGTAAACGAGCCCAATTAATCTTTATTTAAAAAACTAGCCCAATATTTGGAATCATCAGTCATCCCGTCCTCAGGTACATTATATATTTAATCACATACACAGTATCAAATATATGCGGATGGGGGGGAGCAAAAAATTATACCTTACAAATACAGGTTCCGAGGAAAAACCAAGCATGGCATACCCACCATTGCACCAGCCCTCCTCCCTGTAACTAATGGCCAGTCCCTTATGGGTCTAATAAGGAGTTGTTCTTGTTCATGCAAGTCGCATACCTTGTTGTTTAACTCACTTGTGCCTCTATCCATAGAACTCACCTATATGATAAAGAAAATAATTTGTGAGTACACATACAGTACCGCTCAGATATACGTTAACCAAAAAACATGCATAATACGCGTATATGCGTATAAAATTGTGTATATAAGCACATACGCATATACGCGTCTGTTCATTAGTATGTACATGTATGAGCTAGCTTATTGTCTTTCTATTGTTAGCGGGTTATTGTTCTAAAGAATAGCTTGACAGCACTAAAAACTACACGACCACGAACTACATGAAGACTTCTCCTGATACGCTGTTGCAAGTGTACACAAGTTAGACAGAAAGCATGTGCTTATCGATGTAAACGGGTTATCCTTTTCAAACGGAACTTTCATGAGCAGACAAGATGTTTTTCATCGCTTACCAACACTACATCCATCGCAACTGCTTTGGAATGTGTTCAAAATAAATTTAATACCGGTGCGTCGTATTTCAGTAGAATCAACAAAGAAGCCCGTTTGTGAACAGCGTTCTGAATACGAACCCACACAGGATGTTTCTTTTATGGCGGCTTATACACCATCGATAAACAAGTTTTTTCTCAGAAACTTTTCCATTCATTATACATACACGTAAAAGAAGTTCTACCAGGCCATTTTAATCGTGTTGCGTTACCTGTCACGACTACGTGTTGTTCCGACTCGGGTCTTACGCGTGTGCAAATTTTGATGAATTTGACTCGCCACTAGTTTAGTTATTTGTTTCAAAAATCGATGGTCACGATAACTAAATCTCAACACAGCAACGCCGCCTATGTCAACAATTTCTTCGCCAACTTTGTAGCCTGTGAATACAGCTGCCTCTCATCACTGTCGTCTGATTTGCCGTTTCACGCGAAACTTGACTGTTTACTCAAAGATTGTGAACATGTGAAACCACGTGTTAATCATTCGACTAACTTTTTATTTAAGCTTGTAAAGATTCGCTTTGCAGATGAAACCTTGAAATAATTATTTGGTTAAAAAAAGAGCATTTTACTGTTTGAATGAACGATCTGTGTCAAGTATAACCGGAGATATAATTATTTCGACAAGGTCTTCGGAACGCTTTAGACAATAAACGTCTTGCAATTAAGCGACTTGCCGATGCGACGGACGAAACACAGAACTTTTCCAAGCTTGAGGTAAAAAATAACTGAGCGTGAGCAGTGTGCCATAGAAACTTTGATAAACAATTATTTGGTTAAATAAAAAGCATTTTGCTGTTTCAATGAACGATGTGTGTCAAATATAACCAGAGATATCATTTTTCCGACAAGGTCTTCGGAACACTTTATACAAACATCTTGCAAGCGACTTGCTGACGCGACTGCCGAAACACAGAACTTTTCCTTGAAGCGGCAGACCATTGAAACTTTGATAAACAATTTTTTCGTCAAGCAGCATTTTACCGTTTGAATAAATGATCTGGGTCAGATATAACCGGAGATATAATTTTTTTGACGAGATCGATCTTAAGCTAAGAACGCTAAATTCAGACAATAAACATTTTGATGCAACGTGCGTCTTTGTAGCATGATCTCCATTAGCTTTATTAGCTAATGGCGACATCGTTCAACGGGTGCGGAAAAGTTGGTTGACCGCAATCAATGTGTTGGTACAAAGATGCCGGGTCCGAGTCCTTAGATGTTGATATTCCACATAATTTCTTGACCTCACTCCACCAGGTAGCTGGTTTACCCTCTTTCAAGTGCTCGACCTTTAACTCATAGAATTTAGCACGACAAGACTTCCTTTCTCGGTTCACCTGATTTCTGAGGGCGCGATATTTTGCACGATTACCTTGAGCAAGTGCTTCCTGACGCTTACTAATAAGGTGCTTCAACTTTCGGTTTACCCAGGCCGGCTCGTTAGGATGAATAGTCTCCTTTAACGGGAGAAGAAAATTAATACCGGTGTTAACAATATTCTCTAGTATTTTGACTTTATCTTCACAAGTATGACTACTTTCGAACCATGATTTGATATTTACTTCCTCCAGATATGTGCGCATTGCCAATCGCTGTGGGTCGTAAATCTCTTGACATACTTGTGATCTTAGTTGCGAGTTGTTTATTTCGCTCTAAAAGCAGGACGTTGAATAGGTGAATCGTAAAACTCTTTTAGATTGGTGAAGACAGGATCCAAGATCTTAGCGCCACGTGTTGGAAAGTCAATAATCTGATGTAACTTGAAGCAGGTTTTTAGATGTGAACACTTCTTAAGAAGGGTTTTGTTGAAGTCATCAAGTAATGTAATTCCGCATCCAGGGAAATGAGCTTCGATTATTGATAAACAATCGTAAAGGTAGTCAAGCATATGCGTATCGGTTGCGCTTGGAGGGTGATATAATATGCTGACAACAATACTGGTGATTCCTCTTGGGAGCCGGGAAGGACGTAATTGGGACCAAAGAACTTCAAATTGATCGTTTTTAAGATCTTCAAGAACTTTGAACTGAATAGAGTCTTTGATGTATATACATACTTCTCCGTAAGGTAAGGTAACTTTATTTAAAGTCGCAAATGTAGGGAGAGGTTGCCCAAATTTCCCGAGCCAGTGGCTCTTGTTTAAAACGCACGACTATTTACAAATTATACCATAACTAATTACTATTTACATATAAAAAATAAAAATTCTAGAAGATCCAGAACTGTATTAAAAGATAGTTTAAAAAGAAACTAGTGCAAACATTAAGATAAAAGAATAGCTAGCGTATACAGTTCATACACGGGCACCCTGCAAATCCAACACCGTTCAGACAAGAACGAAATTGAGCCAAAGTGGTCGAGGATTTTGTTATGGCTGATAATTGATTCCAAATGTGGGCAATCTGATACAGAAATGAGTTGTGCATAACGAGGCTGTTATATGATGGCTGCACAACATTTAGGCCATTACCTCGTAAATTATAATTAGTTATCCTAGGTGTAAAAAAATGAGAAATGTATTTTGGGCCGTTAAGTCTAAAACACTTAAAAAATAAAATGAGCGATTGTACGATGCGTCTTTGTTCAAGCGTGCCCATATCGGCCGCAGCTAAGCATAGATCATAGGTAGCCGAGTTACCCAGGTTAAGTAAAGACTTAATCGCATAGTGGTTGACTCGTTCGATGGTATTCTTCAAAGATTTAGATATTCCTAGTAGTAGCGGGCTACAATATTCAATATGCGGTAACACGTAGGCTTTGTACAGAGAGATCATAGTATTTGATGGAACTAAGCGCTTAATTAATCCTACGTGCTCCGTGCTCTGCCTTGCAACGATCACGACGAACCACATTATAGCCTGATATTGAAATAACATTATTATTGATGTGGTCTTTCAACCATGTTTCGGTAATGCAGACAAAGTCAAAATTTGCATAGTGTACAGTTTCACGAATTTCGTCAATTTTCGGGGCCAGAGACATCGCGTTAGACAGCAAAAATGATGGCACGTAAAGATGTTTTGAAGCTTCAATCGGTTTCTTGGTGGAAATGGTGATAAGATTATCGGGATTGTGACATTTATAAGATATTCTTGTAGAGATATGCTCCACTGCCCCTAGAGAGATGACTTGGATTAGTTGGCGAGTTTCTCGATCTTTCACTTCTTTTTCTGCTCTTGATCCTCGGTATCTTGGCCAAATTCCACCAAAACCCAGGCGTCTAATTGGCAAGGAGTTGATTTTTACCATTTCGGAAACCAAAAAAAGGGGAAAAAGGAGTAGAGAACAAACAATTTGTAGGAGCTATTACACGCGATTTTAATTTAAGAAATCAAGCTTGGCTATAACACTCTCTTACTCTATCTTGAAGACGTTTTAGCTTTGTCCGCTTTCTGCTCAGGTGGGTGTTTGCTCCTAGCATCTTTTTCACGAGCTCATCCTGCTTCAATTTCTTTGCTGCCCTATATTTACCTATAGGGAATCGTGTATAATAACTCATTCTACGTGCCATCATTTCCTCTCAAAGGCACACCACGTATGGAAGCTAAAAGGCAAAAGTAAAAAATGAGGTCTACATATTACAACTTTGCTGAAAACTCGGGTGCAAATCCAAATTTGGAAAAGAACAAATTCTTACCGTGGTAACATTCTTCGTATTGTAGCTTCACTATGTTCAGAAGCTACGAACTCATCTACACTCTTTGAAGCCAAATATTGGGGTTAAAACTTCAAAGAAATGGCAACCTTGGGGTTATGCACAGAGAATTGCAGTAGCTGGTGCTGTCTACAGCTAAACCACGGCAAGTTTGGTATCAAACGACAGATCAAGCGACGAAGAAGCCCGAAAATTTAATGCCAGGCCGCAAAACATGACCCACAGAGTCTGGGGAGCTTTCAAAAAAACTTATTTCCAGTCTCTAGAGTTCAGACTGCGCGGCCAATATGGTGGCCCAAATTTTTTTCACGTTGGTTCTGGCAAAATCCCTAGTGTGTTTAACAGCTGATGGATGTGATGGTCCACACACATGCTTTTTCGTCTCAGGTGATACCATTCAAATTAATTTAACTCAGACTATACATTTAAAATTATTTTTCCTATATTTCCTAGGGAAATTTGACATTTTGATGCAAGCTAGTACCAAATGCCCCACCCCTGGGCACCTTCTGATCATAACACTCCTTTCCTGGAGTAATTTTTTTTCATTAGATTCGCATTTAACAGCTGATGGATGTGATGGTCCATATTTACAAAAAGACAAGACAGATTCGTGACAACTGAGGTTCTTCCTTACGTAATCCACCACAATCAATGCGCATATGTTAAAGGTAGAACGACTTTTGATGCTGTAACCCTTGCAAAACGAATTTCAAGCTTTCTGTTAAGTTCTGGAAATTTCTGGAAATTTCTGGAATGTGACAGCTTTATTCCAGAATCAAATTCCAGCTTTTATTCCAGAAATTGTTTTCCAGTTTTTGCAAGTTTTGGGTTCTTTCAAAAGCTGGAAATAGCTTCAATTTGATACATCTATTAGGTGCTGCCAGAAAATGACAGTTTCTTTCCAGTCTTCATTTGTTGCAGGAAACTGGAAATAAACTATTGTCTACAGCTAGTTAACAATTTTAACATTTTTCAAATGAAACAAATTTTTAGTTTATTCTATAAATTCAACTCTTTTCAGATAAAAAGTTAAAGAAATGTTTAGCATGCAGTTTCTTATTATGTATAAAATTTAAGAAGTAAATTCCCTTGTAGAACCAGACATATGTGAAGGCTATGTAAAGGTTATCATATAACTATGTTGAGCTATATAAAGGCTATTTACTTCTCCGGACGTGCTATGTAATAACTATGTAACTTGCTACATTACATAGTTCAGTCTGTGTAAAGCATATGCCATTAATATTGCTATACTATTTAAAGGTCACATAGCTCTCTGAAATATAGCTTATGAATGTGAATGTGATATCTTTCGAGTTAATACATTTACTTAGCTTACGCAATGTCCTTTAAAGGTTCCAAACTTTGAAAATAAAAGCACTCTGTACACGGAGAAATGAAAAAGAAAGCTTTTATTCCGATGTATTCAATACATGTAGATTGTGAGAAAAACCAATGAAAGGATTACCTTGTTTGATGCTCTCTGAGTCTCATAATCGGCCTTATTCCAAAAGGAGCATGATGCATTACTCTCGAAAATTACACACTCCAAGTCAGCACTTAATCCGTTCAATGAACTCCAGTATCTTTCAAATCTTGCTTCTTGTCATCTTCCGCCATCTTGGATAACATGTGAGAGACCGGACTGGGAACTAGTGAGTCCTTTTCGTTTTGGTCAGCAGTCAGGAGTAACCAGTCCAGCTCTTAACAGGTTTCGCGGACAGAGCGCAAAAACCGCTAGACATGCGCACTAGAATCACACTTGTGTTGCCGCCATTCCATTTTCAAAATGGCAGACGACAAATCAAAATCCACCACATCATTGTGGAGGCTGTCACGCCGCTGGCGTTTCTCTGAGAAAATTTGCAAAAAGATGATCTGAATCTGCCATCATTCAACGATGCTTCAGAGCCGTCAGGGAAGAGATCGGACCAAAACCAGTTCGCCTAAAGCAATAGAGTTTTTGACCAGTTTTGAAGCTTCATTTGACGTTCGTTGTTTAGAGTTTTGCGTTTCTTAACATGGTTGGTTACTCTTTAAGCTTAGAACAGAGATATGTTTGAGGTAAATTGTTTTCGCGAAACATATCAAATATGACTTTTTTTTCATTGATATGAAAATTTTTGAGAGGTGTTTAAAGGTGGAATTCCGATTTCATACACCAAGAGAGACTTTTTCAAATCGAAGTTTGAAGAGAAGCAGGTTTTTTTACCGCTAGTGTTCGTCTTCACAGTTGTAAGTGGTTTTACACAGAAAAGCGATGTCCAGTGCCTTATACTTTCACGCCATTCGATATTAGTTTGTGAGGTTTGGGGGTCGTAAGTTGTCCTGAAATGCATATAACGTACATGTATGTTTTTAACTTCGAGTTAATACCTTGTCGACATTGTTCATGTAATACAATGTAAGTTTTCTCGCTTTATAAGCCAAGGCGACACAGCGGCTGCCTGTTATATTTAAAACAGCGGCAAATATTGACAACAAACCCTGTTATTTTTTTCCCTTTAACAACGTTCATTGCTATGTTTTGTGTAACTAAAAATAAAATATGTCAACTGTCACATCTGACTGCTGGGGGATTGTGTGCTTTTTCGAGTTTATGGGACTCTTTGCAAAGGGCGAGTTAAGTTAATTCAACAACGTAGGCCGCTTTTTCCATTTAGAGACTGAAAATGTCAGTAAAGGTGCTCTAGTTCAATGTGCAAAGCGCTTTTTTTGGCTTTTGATGCCAGCAAAACAGTTCACCACACTAGAAAATTTTTATTCGAGGACCACTTGCTACTGGCTCACAAAGACTACAGAATTTGCCACATGGATGAATACATTTCACCAATGAAGGTGAGTGATGGAATAACATTACAATAGTTGCAATAATAATCTGCCCTGAATTGAATTTCCCCTACCCCTCAATATACATTCTACGCCCCCTTCTTTGTCAGTGCCAAAAATCTGCCAAGAGAACTGAAGCACTAAGTTACACAGAATTAGTCAGACAGGTAGAAAACCCTCAAGGATCAAAGGCAGGAGCTGGATATTAAGCAGAGAAAAATCGAGAACGAAAACAAAAACTTTCACAAAAAAACATGAAGGTAAGTATATTGGTTTCCCCTTTCACCAAGATATACACACCACCGACAGCAGTACACTGCTTAGCATTATATTGAGCGCCACAGGCTGTTGGCTATAATCAGTAACACACTCAACATGTTTCATTTCATATTATTATTTACATGCACAGAACAAACTGCATTGAACACGATGCACAACCCCATGAATTTCTCAAATTGCTTTTGGTCTATTACAAGACCTGTGAGTAAAACCACACCAAAAAGTTAGCTCACTATAATAAGGTAAAACAGATATCATTTTCATAATGGTTATGCTTTACAATGTAGCTGTGTCACCGAACACCCAAGGTTAATAATTTTGCTATTATCCCAACAGTAAGCACTTAATGACTGGTCCCGAGGGAAACAGTTCATTTTGTTTCCCTAAAAATTTCCAATGTTCCCCTGAGGTGCAGACGAGGGAAACAAAATGAACTGTTTCCTGAGAGACCAGTCATTAAGTGATTTGTTATATAGCACAAATAGGAAAACGTGCAATGGGAACAGCAACGGTGGTCGTCGGTCAACATTTGCGGGCAACAGTGCACTGTTACCCTCTGACGTCATAGATTTTGCACTGTTGCCCGCTCAGAGACTTTTGAACGGCAAAAGTGTTATTGTTAGATGTCATGTGACCTTGAAGTAACCAATGAGAGCATGTGCTGCTGGAGGCAAAAACAGTTATATAACAAAAATAATTATTATTCAACATAACACTTTTGCTGGAAAAACAAGATCATGCAGCAACACAAATCAAATGTTGAATTGAGAGAAGAAAATGTCATTCTTCACAAAAAAGGACAAAGTTATAGAGACAACACAATTTTCAAGAAAAATATTGGACTGACATAAAAATTAATACCATGCACATGTAACCCTGTGAAAAAGCACCCCAAATGCCTAAATTTCCAATATAGGTTTTAGTCAGAACAAACTTTTCGTTATCACAGACTAAATTCTTATGGTCGTTAATTTTCTTTCTAGTGCAAACAATATTGAACAAAACAAATGGTGTATTGTAATACTCAACTGATGTATGTTTAGTATTTTTTCCTTTCATTTTCCCGAATTTGTTCTCCACCTATATATATCTGTTTGGGTCAAGTTAGCAGAAAATTGGGGAATCCACTCAAAAGAGACACTTGTAATACCACTGGCAGTATTAAATCCTAACATTACTCAAGAACAATATTATTTGTGTTCCTTTAATATATGTTTTACAACTAAAGGAGACACTGCATTTAGCTCTCTTGTTCACCATACAATTTCACAAGTCACCAGTCAACCACTAAACAAAAGGAGGAAAGAACTTATATGATCCAGACAAAATGGGAAATTTTGGTGCTGAACAT
>NC_090896.1:22887990-22917990 GCF_036669925.1 Montipora capricornis
AGGTTTGATTTCTGCCACTCTCTCGATTTTGGAATCTTATCCGGCAACTATCACTAAATGGCTTCAAGCTACAAATAAAAGCGGAGCTACTTATGGACATAAGGGAAAAAGAGGATTTTTTCCTTGGATAAGAAACTCAAAAAATGATCAGTTGTCCAATATCAAAGAAGTGCCTATGGTAATGGTGCTAATTTCAAGGTATGGGATTGGACGACCATAAGTACGGACAGATGTACAAACAGTCATGTGACAACCAAATTTTTCACGTGCGACCAAATTTTCTAAAGTAATGGGGCTCTACTAGCGAGCCAGAGTTCGCTAATAGAATCTGGATGAGACGGCGCAACATGAATAAGTGATCACCTTGGTCTTACTTTAAAAGCCAACATGATGTACTGCCTCGGGAAAGGAACGATGGAGGAGGAGCATTGGGACAGTCGCATTGTTCATGTTCAGTCACGATACAATCACTTGCAGATGAAATACGCTGTCTCTTCCTAGTAGGTTGCTTAAGGGGCGAATCGACCTCCAGGTCATCGTCGGAGCTTATTTTAATCACACTGATCACTGGTATCCGCAACTGCCGTGGTCATTTCCAGCTTGCATTTCTAAATCCAACAAAGGGAAGGGCTGTATAGTTAAAGTGTTGCAGTTCTGTATCGTCTGGCTATAGAGTCTTTTCGAGTGGTTTGTCCGCACAAAGTATTATAACACAGGGACAATTTGATTTTTGGTGTGTACGAAGTAGCCTTTGGACGAGGAGTGTTCATGCAAAAATATTAAGTCGCATAACACGAGAAACAACAAATGTAAATAGGACACGTATGTTTGTCCTATCAATCAATCGCGACATTACAAATCATTGAACTGCAGTTTTGTGAGCGTCATTACGGATTCACATCGTTTACGAGCACAGCTAAACGTGAATAAATTTCTCCTACATACCTTTATTGACTCGTCTTTTGGAGCTGCCTTTTCCTCAATTATTTCAATATCTGATTCACAAGAAGATGTGTCATTGGAGATTTTTCTTCCTCGCCATAAACTCATTCCTGAGTTGTATTCTTCTGCAGATTCCCACCATTCCATCTCTTGAATTTTTCCTCCCTTGATCTGAAATTACACGCAACAGAATGATCTTTTCAGTGACGGTGTGTATACCGCTAATGCCGATCATTTGAACTCCACCTCGCCTCTTCCCTCCTCCTCTGAGAATAAGCCTCAACCCACCCCTCACCCTCCTCCTCCCCCCCCAAAAAAAAAACAACCAAGAAGAATATGTGATTTGAATTAGTAGCTACCCTTAAACTTGTACCTTTGTTGTCGTTGCCCTTTTGGCTTCACTGGAGCACTTTTTAGTTTCTTGAGCGCTTTGCTTTGTTCTCATTTGATTGTAGGGGGAAAACTACAAGTACGTTGCTCAGAATTTCCCCTTGAAGATTTCACTGCCGTTGCATATCTTGACGCCTGAAATGAATGTGAAAAGGTTGAATAACTCAGCACTACTGTATACTTATAAATGTCCTGAACATAACCCAGTGACCAACTATCACAGCAAAAAATCTTTCTGAGATGTAAAGAGAGCTTCGTGTTAGCCTAACTGGTTGGTTAATTGTTTGTCAGAAATCGTATATTACAGGTCAAATCTGATCATGTACCCTAGTTCTGAAATGAATCCAGGCACATCTGCTTACATTATATATAGCACATGAAAGTAACCAAATGTAACCTTTGCTTGGGCTTCAATGCAACGCAGTGATTACCACTGTGTCCAAAGTAAAGAGTGCCCACTGAGGGACCCAGCTGAGGCTCCACAACTTTAACGAAATTGTCATCCTGTAAGGTAAAGTGCAAACAAAACAACTTATTACACTTTTGTTAAAAACTCAATATTTCGTTTTCTGAAAACAATACAAACAAACAATGTGAATTACATTACAACAATTTACCCCATGCACTGTAATAATCATTATCTTGTAGTGCATCCCATCTGCAAAGGCACTAATTACTAAAGAATTAGCATAATTCTTTTGCAGGATCTTCAGTGGTTCTGACCATATAGCAGCCACCTTTTTACCACCCATGTCGACACACAAGAAAGCCAAGCGGTCATTTCCCTTGTTCTATTAGGGAAAAAAATCAAAACAGAATGTCTTAAAACCTCGTGTGAGAGTCTTTTCAGGTCATTTTAAAAACCCTCAACGATTAATTTCTCCATTTATTCATTAAAAAGTCTGCATTATATAGCCTTTCGGCGTGCCCAGTAAGAAGAGTGCAATACCTAAATCCTTGCTTTTCAGATGCTTTGTCACGAACATCATGAGAAAGTACACGCTGCAGCTATAAATGGAATCTCTCAACTCGGAGGCAAGGAAAATTAGGCTTAAGATTATAAAAATAGATAATCATAGAGGGAAAAAAGGAGCTCCAGTGTATAATGAAAAGAAGACTATGACTGGGGCTCAATTAAGGAACAGACGTTAACAAGAAAAGAATGATGTATAAACTAATTACGTGAAAAATATTTCATTTCACTCCGTTTGTTTTCTCTTGACCAAATGTCGTTGATGTCATCATCTTTTCTCTGTCACGCAATCACTTACACATTGGTAAAATAACTTGCGTCAAATTTATGGCTTTCCAGATAATCAAATATGAGGCTGTGCAAGATCTCAGAATTGAAACGCTGCAGCCCGATAGAAACAGCTTCCATCACTGGGAGGATTACAAGCAATTTCAAAACCTTCTTTTTTTATCCTCTGCTGAAGTTCAATTTCAATTTCCATCTTCTAACAAATCCTAAAAAGTAACCTTTGCTGTTTGCAAAAAATATTTCTACATTTCGTAATAGTAACCTCGTTTAAGTCTGTGCTGAAAATGTTAAAGAAATGCTTTGTATTCGAATCTCACTTACCTCACTTAAATTATTTCAGAAGTACATGTGTACATGTCAGAAAAACACTTTCTATCTCTCCTGATAATTAATTCCAGCTTGAATGAAAAAATCCACCTATTTGGTTCTGTGCAATGTGTCAAGGAAGAACGTAGTAGAGAAATGGGGTCTAATGTACACTTCTGTCTGAGAGAAACTGAGTTTGAAAACGATCAAAAATGGCACATGGACTCGTGAATAAGTACAATAACGGTACGAGATATCTTATACATACTAATTTTTTTTTGTCTTTTAGTTTTTGTTGTTTTTCATTTTTCCTTTTTCATGGCTCGCATGGCTCACACAGCTCGCATTGTGACTTGCATAGCTTGCTGGCTCGCACATTAGTACAACTCCCACTATGAATTGGCGTTTGGTGAAAATGCTATTAAAATTTCGTGAAAAGCCCATGATCCCTCTTGTCATGGTCATGAAAATGGAGATTCTAAATTTCATGGTCTTATTCCTGGCCATGAATCTTACATTAAATTTGTGTTGATATTCTTGATATAATTCATGGCCATGAATTCTAAATTTTCATTCAATGTGCCCGCTTCAGAAGAAGAATCACAGTAGTACGCCATACTAGGCTGTTTGGTTGGGTGCTCTTTGGAAATGTAACAGCTGTGGGCTGAAGGCCTTGAAGGATGGATTCAGATTCTTCATCTAACTGCATGCTGCCCTCTGGTCTCCAAGTAGCAAGTGTCTTTGGAAATCGTCTAAGCCCCCCTTGCTTGCGAGCTTTTTCCTTTTCCATTTCATACACAGCTGAGAGAGACTTAAATTTTGGAACCTCATGTATATAGATTTGTTCCATGTTTTGAAGATGCTCACTTGAAATGTCCTCTGGTTGTCTCTTATGTGACAGGGTTGCTTTACAATTCTCAGTCAGTGAATCTCCTGCTGGAAGATCAAAGGGGAGTCTGTTGCCAATCTTCCCAGACATCTTAATGTACTGACACCATTCAAAAATCTGTTAACCAAAGACTTCTGTAAATAGAGTGCAATTTGCTTCTTGGAACAAATAGCATTCAGTGAGTTTCAATTTTGAGTAATGAGTAACTGTACTTAATAGAATAATCCTATGTTAATATTATGTAAGTCATTTTGAATGTGACACCAGCATTGTCTTTTAATAATCAATAAGGGATTGATTTCTGAATTGAAATTATTTTTAAAGTTCCTGCATCTTCCCCAGTCAACCAGTATACTGCCATGTAATAAGCTCAGATGTACATGTATTTTTATGTGCTCTTTCCCTATTTACATGTAAGGTGCAACAACCTCACAGAAAAAAAATATGGCGTTTAATGTTATTAACCTCATGACACATTCTTAAGGAGGCTTGAGCGCACACGTAAGCGACACACGCCACATCTATGCTAATCTTGTTGACTTGAAATTTTTGAAGTTTCGTAACTTTAGTCGCATATATTTTCACTTTCTCTCGGTAGATTTTTTCATTTTTTCGGTAACAAATAAGATCAACTGGAGTTCATGTAGATTAGTTTTAGGTCACATGTAGCTTCAGCTTAATAGAAAACGTGATTTTCAGTGATAAATTAACATTGTGACACATGTGCTATCACAGTTAGCAGTGAACCTCAACTGATAAGTCCTCAAGATGGTGGCTTCTGGATGACTTCTACTGAGTGCTCTTCGGCACAGCCATGAATTGAATTGTTCATGCAAACATCCAAGTGGCATGAACTGGCCCAAATCTCTCAATTTCTTCTGGGATGTGATGTAAGATGTGATTTGATTTAGTAGAGAAAAAACTGTAGGCTGTATATTGCCCAGTCATTATAATTATTGTCTCTTGTAGGGCGACCCTAAAAGCCGGAATGACGGAACGGCGGAACGGCGGAATGGCGGAACGGCGGAAAATGACCCCAAATCCTAAAAGACGGAATGACGGAAAATCACCCGAAATCCTAAAAGACGGAACGGCGGAAAATGACCCCAAATCCTAAAAGACGGAATGACGGAAAATCACCCCAAATCCTAAGAGACGGAATGATCCAAAATCGAAAATCACCCAATTTTTTTCGCATGAATACCAGTAACACCACGTTAGAGTTAATGTAACTCGAAACGACTGAAGTTATTTCTCGCTTATTGCCCTAACAATCAACCACAATAGCATGCTTAATTGGCTTTTTTAAAAACTTGTGTACATCTGTATACTTTTCACCTGAATTCTGACTGCATAATTTGCGCGAAACTGCAGCAATTATTCGAAAATATAAATCAACTAGAATTTATATCACAAGTAACTAACATTAACGGGAACTATTAATATCAACAATTCGTCGCCTGGCCCTAAAATTAACTGGAAATAATCTCAACAATAACTAACATTATCCGGAACTGTCAATATAAACCATGTTCACAACTGTTGACGTTTCGACGTCAAACCTTAACAAGAAATGAGTTGCAGTGAAAACTATGCGAAAATGTCTTGTCTTTTGGAAGATTGTTTTTCTACCACGGTCATTAATAATTATTGGTAATAGGACTGAGTGGAGTCCAATTTAGACTACCGCACAGCGCGAGTCTGATTTGTTCTTCACGAGTATTATTACAGACCGAATTGGACGACACGTAGTCTTATTTCCAATTTATCATAAAATTACAATTTCTGAGAAAAGAGGAATAGCCAAGTTATGAAGGAAAGGAAAAATTACTATTAAAATACCGACAAAGGAGATGTAAACATCTAAGGCCACCGCGCCTCCTACAGGCAATTAAGCGCCAGAAACACGCACGCATGCACGTAACTACAACTTTGAATGTGATTGCCTTATTGCACTGGCCGATAGCAAACTGTCCAAGCTGTTGTTACAGCTGCTTACTTTATAAAAAATGGAACTTATAGGGCTATTTGTATAATTAATCCACGGCTTACACAAGCCGCGGGGTATTTAAGATGCGAACTTGCCGTATAAATGGTATATTTTAACAATTTCACGTCTTACACGAGCCGTGGATAACGTAAGTCGCGGCTTGTGTAAGACGAGGGTTTTGAGCTCGGCTCCTATGGAGGACGCGAAGACACTCGTGAAAATGGTATCGCGGCTTGTTTGCGACTTATGTAAGACGTGAACTCACACTGCGTACGCGCAAGTTTTTCCCGAGCTCGCTCGAGTGCCCGTGCAATTCCCCGACTGCTATGAAAACTAACACAAGAGCGAGGCATTACTCACGAATGAGCCATGAACCATTTACACGAGCACTTCGCGTTCGGGAACTTTCAATATGAACCACGTTCACAATGGTTGACCTTTCGTCGCCAAACCATAACAATAGATGACTTTCACAGCAAAGCTATGAAAAAGCTGCTTACCGTAAAATGCATTACTAATAATTTTTCTTTTAAGCACTTCAAATCAAACACAGCTGACTTTGGGCATTAAAAGTAATTATGGCCCCGTGGCCACGATGTACGTAATGAACAGGCTACCGTAAAGATCTTCATATACCGAACTCGTTACGTAAATGCTCAAGATGGACATCATCCATCGCCTCCTTGTCAGCTTCCGTTACTTCTACCGACGGATAGTACTTTTTGCCGTGGGCGTTGCGAATGCATGACAACTTTGGGTGATAATGCACTGGCTCTGGTTTGATTGACATCCTCAACTCCCCATCACGGTTAGGGATTGGCCTGAGTTCTAGTCGAGCAAGAACAAAGTCCCAAGGTGGTGGAGGAACTACTTCCGCTTCGCCTTTCTGGGGTTTGGGACGGATGTTTTGTCGACACCCGTAACATCTGTAGACCCTTGAGTTCTTGAGCCATTTGACTTTACACGTGGTTGTGTCGAGAGTTGGTTTCGGTGGTGTTGCAATTCTCTCTCTGTACTCACTAGTTGAACGTTGTCTTTCGTTCCGCGTCTCCTGGTTTCCCACCGACTGACTTTGGCACGTTCTTGTACGCACATTCAGTCAAATTCTTCTTTGCTTGATGAACTGGCACGCCTTCCTGTAGTAACGCTGCTTCCAGCGTAAGCTCGTGCACCCTCTTATTGATCTTCTCCTTTTGGGCGTGAGACTTGCTGATGTAGACCGAGAATGTGACTTGAAGCTTTGAACTGTAGGGCTGGCCTATCTTGTAAGGACCTTCATCCACTATAGCTCTTTCGCAATTCCTTTCCTCTTCTTCGGAAATAGATTTCAGCAAGTCAACTACTTCTGTCCAAGCAAGTTTTCGATCTCCATACATCTGTCTCTTCCTTGCCTTTATCCGCTGATGCTTGGACTCTGCCCCATTGTTGTAGAAAAACGACTCCCCAAAGCCAGCACGTTTCCTGACGGGTGAAATCATCTTCTTCTTCATGTCTTCTGCAACGTTTGCCATAAAGTACTTGTGAAATTCTGCTTCGCTTGAATGGGAGAGCACTGTGCCCCTTGATTTCCTTTCTCTTGAATTCCAAACGCTTTCCAAACTTTCAAGCTTAGCATCAAAGTCTTTGCACCCGTCTGAGTCAATAAGCCCTTTTTCCTGCTTGACATCAGACCCAAATATGTCTTGAAGAAACGCTGTGCAGTGCTCTGCTGAAATTCCTAATGAGCGAAGCTTCCTTTTACAGTCTTCTTCTACGTGCCTTTTACATGCAAGCCATGTTGCTATGGGAAGATAAGGACTCAACTGCTTCTTCACGGTCGGACCCTACAAATCGTATGTTTTTCGTGCCGTTGTCAAGTCCTGTGAGTGTGGCTCCAAAGTAGCTGAATGTGTCGCTGTTCTTCCTAGTGTGTATCAGTGTTGGCCCGAGTAAAAGAGGGGGCTTCCCAGTTCTCCTGTCCTCCAGCAACAAATGCTTGTAGGTGGTAGGTGTCACGTAGAATTCACCAATGTTGAAAGTTGTGTCGATGGAGAGCACTGAAAATGTGTTGGTAGTATTGGCACAAAACCGCTTGACATCTTGAACTTGCCTATCAGACGCTAAAACGCATGCCGGACTAGGAGCAACTTGTAGGCGTCGAATGTAAACTTTTCCCGCTTCCTCTTCCTCTTTTGACTTAAGTGTGAGGTCATATAACTCGTCTTGACTTCTGGCTTCTTTTCCTTTATATTTTGCGTTCTCCACTTGCTTTCTGTTTCTGGGAACATCTGAGAGGCTGCAAACGTTGAGCAGGCCCCCGGCCTCTTCGAACACTTCGTCATACACTTGTGACGGAGGAGCAGAACCCTTCACCTTTCCTTTAATGCTCTCCAAAACTCCAGGTTTCGTGCGAGTAAACGCCTTCTCCGACTTAGAATTGCCGTGCGGTTTGGTAGTGATTGCATGGGGTTTTCCACAGAAACTGTACTGTAAAAGTACGAATTGTTCAGGCGTGAAGACGTGCCCATTATATCGGAACATTTCATAAGCTCTTCTGCGGAAATCAGGATGTTGAGCGTGCGTCCAGTACGTCCTCTTGAGAAGAACTGTTGAGCGTTTACAGTCTTCGGGTTTTGTTTTGGAAATGAAGCGGATTTCCGGATCTTTGTCCTCGTAATAAGCAATGACATGACTTCCATCATTTTTAAAAACTCCGAGACCATCTGCTTTCCAGTCATCTGGGTTACGAAAACAAGGCGCCTTCTTATCGATGACGAAAACTTTATTTTCTTGACACTTGACGGGTGGTTTAATTGCCACCTTATCCTCAGGGGGATCCAGCAATAGCCGTGCTATGTCGATGTTGGACAATTCCTTTATTTCTGTGGCATACACTGGGATATCTTCATCCCCGAGATAACAGAAAGCAGCTTCAATCTGATCCTGGGAGCCGGAACCGCTCAACGACGTTTTAGCATCGTTTTCTTCAGACTCAACCCTACAATATATCACGTGAAAATTAATGCATTTCGAAACCGAAATCATTCAAACAGTGTAAAAAATCTATATGTTGTATTATTATTATTATTATTATTATTATTATTATTATTATTTTTATCAAGTTGCACGTTAGCCATGTGTGAAAATTACCTGACTCCATCACAATCGCTTGAAATGCTCTCATAACTTTGGTCAACTGTGTCACAATCATCTTTAGAGTTGTCAAGGGTGACTGCTTCTACGACGTGGGAGCTGGCACTGCATTCCAATGAAAATTTGAAATGTTTCAGTATAAAATTATACCATAAACACGACGTTACTCTCTCTCTCTCTCTCCAAGATCATTTTCAAGTTCAGTTAAAAAAGTTATTGGAACTGTTGCGAAAGATATGTAGATATGCAGCAAGTTGTACAAATCTAAATGACATGAAGTCAATTTCAGAGAAATCTCTGAAGTATGTCAAGTTGAAAGTTAGCATATATGAAAATTACCTGTTTACATAACCACCGCTTGAAATGATCTCACAACTTCGGTTAACTGCGTCAGCGTCAACTTTAGTGGAGTAGACAGGGGTGACTGCTTCTGCGGCTTGGGAGCTGGCGCTATATTTTAACACAATAAATTTTATGGAAATAAATCTATTACAATTACTGTACAAGTATTTTAGGGAAAAATGGCGCTAACAAATGACGTTTCAACCTCTCTTAGAACATTTGCAAGTCTATGGAGTGTTAAATTCTTTTACAATAAAGCGGTATATGGGAGATAGATATGACAAGAACTACAAAATGACATAATAGTGAGCTTCTGTTTATCACATTTTCAAATTTTGTTCACTTATTCTGAGAGGTGGAAAAGTCTCATGCACATTTTACCCTTAAATGGGTTTCGAAGAAACTACTATTAAAAGTAGTCAGCAACAGCGGTATTTAATTTCACAGTTTTTTGGGGGGTCATGCTATTAGCGCTTCCTTGAGGAAAGTAAACGATCCTATTTCAAGGTGAAAATAACGTTATTTGTGGATTTTCACTGTTAGGACTATTTAATTTAGGGTTAATAGCGCCCCGTTCTTTTCCGCCCTGAGCCTCAAACAGACACACTTGTTTATTTCTAGACATCTCTTATCTGAGCTTCACAATCGGTACATGCGCCAAGTTATTATCACGCTAGAAACTAGCGCTCATTTACGGTAGAAGAGACAAGAGTTGGTACCTAGTAATTACCTGTTTGCGTGAGGCGAGTACTCATCATCAGCAATGTCAAAGAGGGTAGCATCTGTGACTTTGCTAGTTAGGCTGTACCACAAAACAACGATCGACAAGAATTAATGTGTAATGTTCTCAGTTGACTAGTTATGCTGTTACAGTGACAAATGTGACTTATTTTCGAAACGCAGCACTTTACCTGGAAATGCCAAGATTTAACCTTCTTTTAAACAAATCCTGTTTAATTCGGACAGCAGGCTGACACCTGGATGGTCAAAAGAATGAAAAAAGACATTCCAGTACGTAGTTGTAATAGTTGTAACCAAATCTTTCCTTTCAGTTGTTAAAAGATACTATCTTTTTTTAATCACCAACACTAATTTGAAATATTTTATCTACTGCATATAGGTTTATACTCGCTGTCTTCATATTGAAATTTAGCAGATACATTTCTTACGTTATAAATAAGGCATTTATTAATATATTTTTATTTGTTTCGTTTACCGTAGGTGGGTTAACGCATCCGCAAAAAATAACCACAAAAAGGAGCGTCCTAAGAGGAATACGAAGAAACTTTTAAGACTACACAGGAAATTAAAAAAACATAGAATGAACAATACCTCTTGACCTTTTTCTTCAGAGGAGATCGAGAGGGCGATAGGGATGAATCGTTCACCTTTAGAGTTAAACAAGAAAAAAATTGTTATTACGTCTATTAATATATTTGTCATTGAAAATAGAGTAACAGGGAACACATTACCAGCGTCCAGGCGTTAAATTACCCTATCATGACTCGATCAAATGGCGCCCTTGAGTAAACGCCCCATGTTAGAGCAGAAATATTAAAAAACACCGCTTTTGAATAAATGCGGAATGGCGTTGTTCGAATAATAAAGTGAAACGCAAATGCGGTAAAAGTCAAGTTTGAGCAGGCCTGAAAAAATAAATAACTTCATTGATTGAAACAATGTTTCATTACATTTCAAACTCAAAGGACGAGAACAATGTACTATATAGTTCAGCTTCAACAAGCTTTGGCAATTTACTTTCATCGATAACAATGTTTTTCAGTTCGTAGTATAGTTCAGTGCTCCTGCCCGGCCATACTATTGTTTGCAAGAAATATAGTGCATTATGAATAAACGTTGCCCCCGTGTAAAAGTTGCACTCGAATTCTGGAAAAGTTAATAAACGCCTTGGCGTTTAATCAAGTAAATGCGGCAATTGGGGCGCCCGCGCGCGGAATACGCCGTGTCGGGAGAGTTGCGGTGCTTCTCCCATATTTTTTATCGCTCGCCGTTTTCAACTAACTGCGCGCCTGGAAGAAGCTATACACACGCAATGAAAGGAATTAAAATTCTGGTAGTTCATGGACTAATAATATGCCATTTTCGACTTCTAGTAAAGTTAGTCTAAAATTTAACCAGAAAGATTTTATCAAAGCTTCTCAAAACAACATAATAAGTATACATACCTGTGAAAGATGTGTTTCCTCTATGAAGTCACCAAGCCCGGTGAGGAGATCAACCACTGTGTGTCAAAGAAGAATTGAAGAAGCTGATTTTTAAATATATAACAATTTCCTATCACGGAAGTTAATATACTGGCACAGGAACACTGATTGTGCTAAATACAAGCTTCCTTTTTGTCACTCACTTGAAGATGTCTCAGTATCCTCACTTGTTTTGGTCTTGCGGCTGCATGGAAGAGACAAAGAGAAGAAATCTTATTACTTGTGCATGTGTTTAACTCATATAGACATTCAAAACTTGTGGGGGTTTCGATATTTAAGTAGTTGTTTTTTCAGTGCTATTACCTGGACTTTCTCATTTCAGCGAGAGACTGCTGAGCACAGCTCTTAACTCCACTTTGACTGAGCCGCTTCCATACCCACGCACACAGATTTTCAGCAGCTAAGTGCTTGTTTTCGTGAATGAAAACTTTCACCAAACCGTTACCATTACCGCCGAGCTCCTGGCTTATGGCATGTGTGTCCATAATAAATAGGTGTTGAAATGCCCATCCTATCGTAAAGATGTAGCCACCACAAGAATAGAAGGCAACCCTCATCGCTCTTTCTGTTGTTAGTTGGCACACAGCTGCTATTAGCTCCTCTCTGGCACAAGCTGAGTAAGCTCCATGGCTGGAAATGATCTCTTCACTGAATTCATACTCCTCTTCTACGACTTTACATTGTTGCAGGAGTGCGTAAGCCTCTGATACGTCATAGTGTTGACTTTTTTCACGAATAGGGTTGAATTGAAGAGGGGACTTAATGATGACTTCTTCAGCAAGGCAGGCAATGTCGCGAAACTTGCTGACGGTTGACCTCTCACTCTGGCGCAGCAACAGGTCTCCAAATATTACGGACATAAATGCGCAACCGTTTGTCCCGTCACCAGGAACGTCTGAGCAAGTTGCGTTCTCGACAGAGCTTCCTTGGCTGACTGTAAGTGGTAAGTTTCTGCAGTTTGCGTTGTTTGCGGTATTTGGTAGTTCTTCATTGCTTAAGAAATCTGCTATGTATTTCGCATCAGGCCTGTCTTTCGGACAGACACGCGTACACTGATCGTGTAATTTACGCAGCCGCAGGCAATTTACTGCATGTTGCATGCAATAGTGATCCGAGTGAGCCGGCTTCTCATTTCTAGAAATAAGCCTCTCTAACACAGACAGACTACTTCCGGTTTGAACCTTTTCCAACTCCATCTGATAAGGGTATTTCAAATCTGGATTTATTATGACAAACAATAGCATTCCTAGTGCCCAAACATCCACAGCCTTTAGATCTTGTAAGGACAGTGTCGATTCCTTCTGGCTTAAGAGTTCCGGGGCTCTATAGGCGGGCGTGCCACGGACAATATTACTCGTAACCATGCGGCAAACATTACTTGTTTGGTTTATTGCGGATCGGCTTTCTCCAAAATCCGCCAGCTTGCAAATTATCGGCCTAGTTTGAAACGCATGCTCAAGTTCCTGTCTGTCATCTAAGGTAGAGTAATGCTGGTTGGAGACAAGTACATTGGCAGGCTTAATATCTCGATGAACGATGCCAAGGTCATGCAAATGTGCAAGCCCGGCTGCCGTTTCTAGGGCGATCTTTTCTTGAAAAGGAAATTGGTCGATTGCCTCATTCATGTGAAGATGTTGTAGGAGCCTGTCCAAACTGCTAACAATTGCTGAGCCGCCGAAAGGAGCGAAGTCGAAAAACAAATATTCAAGCATCATTGCACATGGTTCCATGCATGCAGCTTTGAATTTGACGATATGTTCATTGTTAATGCCATGGAGAATTTTCGCTTCTTTAATAAAAAGGCGCTTCTCATGATCGTCCTCGCTCAGTAGCTTTTTTATAACTACCTTCTCACCATGCTGGTTCCTTGCGACAAAAACCAAACCAAATGAACCGCGGCCGATAGGCTCCTCTTTTTCCCGCAAATTCCCCCATTGAAATAGTGGCAAACCATGGCTCACCAGAGATTTGTCTGCATTAGACTTCCCTTTCAGGGAGGGCAATTTAAAGGTCATACTCAGTGCATACTAGCCCACACAGAGTCGACGATTTGCGTCTTGTCGCTTTCGTCGCAAATTTCATCTCCACGTGGCGACGTGTTGTCGCTAGCTGTCAAATCTGTCTCGCGCTTGACATATCCCAGATGTTATGTTAAAAATAATTTTATTGGATTCCCACTGAATTGAGATATATTTGAAGGAAAATACCTGCGAACACTACTTTCTGTCTCTGTGGTTTTATGGTAATTTTTCGACAATCTGTGGCTTTTAGGAATGAACTCGCTTTTCTTATTGATCAAGCCGAAACCAACAGTGGAATTGCACGCATTTTAGACATCCTATTCAAGTGATAACTATTGATGAACGGCTCCAACGATTAGATATCTACAAGAGCCGTGGTCTGTCCTCTTGTCTACCCAGCGTGACGGAGTGACGGCGTGACACAAGTAATACGAGAATTGATAGTAAAAATCTGAAGGATAACCAATTTTTAACAACAACAAAAGAATTATTTTACACGGGAAGGGGGTCTCGCAAACCCGTACCTTTTTTCCCTTTTAGGATTTCGGGTCATTTTCCGCCGTTCCGTCTTTTAGGATTTGGGGTGATTTTCCGTCATTCCGTCTTTTAGGATTTGGGGTCATTTTCCGCCGTTCCGTCTTTTAGGATTTCGGGTGATTTTCCGTCATTCCGTCTTTTAGGATTTGGGGTCATTTTCCGCCGTTCCGCCATTCTGCCATTCTGCCATTCGGCCGTTCCGCCGTTCCGTCATTCCGGCTTTTAGGGTCGCCCTCTCTTGTATGAATTGTGAAACATGTATGTGCTACAGCTGTACACCTAATTTCTATGGGCAAGTAATGAACATCATTGCACTTGATGCATGTTACTTACTGCCAACAAAGAATAAAGTTAAAAGTCTACCGAGTTGAAATTGAGTGTCTTTTGCCTTACTCATATATCGAATCTTCAACAAAAATCACTTATTCCTGGTATGCAAAAAAAAGGGTAGAACTGAAGTGCAAAGCTGAAAAGTTCTCAAGAGAACCAACAAATGGAGTAGCAAGGAGAACAAGTCATTTCATACTCTAGCAAACTGCAGAACTGATCGTGCAGGGAGGCAGTTTAAGTTGAACGTGGAACAAGGTGAGATGACTGTTCCATTGCTCCGAAAAATTCAAGTAATGGTTTCCTTCGGTGAGATTCAAAGTTGTAATGAGAATGCATACATTATACCAGGCTCTGATCTTGCTAGTAGGGTTTGTTATGGGCTAAAACTGATTGAATTCATTCTTAGTTGTCATTTGCTTTGTGACACCCTCAATTTTGAATCTAAGTGCATGCAAAAACTAAAACCTTCTCCCTTCAGGAACAATTCAAGATACATCATTTACAATGTGCTTACTTTCTTGATGTGTAAGGAAAGAATGGAGGGCAGTATACATTTCAATCTAACCTGAGTATCAGGCTTTTCTTTTCTTTTTCTTGTTTTTTCTTGGCAGATCGGGAAGAAGCGGAGAGAAAAGCCTGACACAGACGCTTGTGTTTCAGTTTTCCACCCCCTCGCATCATGATACGCGTCACTGAATGTGTCAACATTAAGCATTAAGCATTTTAGTGGAGAAATAAACGCATAATGTACAAAAGCCTAAAAGCACACCCAAGGGGATGCCCACCTAATCTAGATCTTTTTATAATGTGAATCTTAACCATTTTGACAGAAGAAATAAAATTGATTGACCAGGCAATAATTAATTCTTTCCCTAGATAATAATTATACAAGTTGAGACAACTTCAAATGAACTATCTGTTAATAAACAAGAATTTCCTTTTTCCAACATAGGGGTTAACCCGAGTGTCAGGCCTTCCTAAGGAAGGGAAGGAGGTATAAAAAAAGAACTTTCTTTCCTTCCTTACCGCCAGGCTATCATAAACCTGTTGTTGAAATCCTACTGAACTGAAATGAGGAAAAAGACAACCTACAAGGAGTAGTTAAAAGGTAAATTAATACCATGTTTCAACAGTATGCACTTCATCGACTATCAAAAATTCTGCTCGTTTGAAACTTCCAGCTTTCAAAGATTCCCTCCACTTTTCAGATAGCCATTGTTCCACGCTTCCAAACACTATTTCTATCTCCTCGCGGTCGAGATCTTCAAACTTCAAAGTCGACAAATCTTCTAGTACAGCTGCTTTGACACCACTTTTACTTAGTCTCTCGACTTGTTGTTTTCGGATCAACTCCAGCGGACTGACAACCAACACTGAATACGTCTTTCTGGTTCCATTCTTGTTAAACCAATAGTGGGATAAGACTTTTGGAAGTAGCTGGTAAATAAGACTCTTTCCGTAACCAGTCGGTAAAACTCCGAGGACGTCTTTTCGCTTCACAAGCAGGCTTTCCAGGCATAATTCTTGTTCGCTCTTAAGTTTAATACCAGGAAAAAAAGAAGTCGTCGCCTTCCATGATATTGAAATAAATATATAGCGAAGTTGTTTTTGTCCTCGAGATCGATCAGTTCACAGAAGACGCCATTATGAAATTTTTATTTCCGGTGGTGTGACGTCAGGTTCATTGTAAATTATCCAATTAGCGCAACGTTCAGAATCTGGACGTGCGACATGATCCAATTAAGACGTTTGTGTCAGGCCTTTCTCTCCAATTCCTCCCTACCCCTACGCTGTTGCTAAGAAAGGCCTGATACTCAGGTTAATTTCAATTACACAAGAAAGAAATAATTTATTACACCCCTTAAGCTAATGTTCCTTTATTACCTCAAAATGACAGACGAATAACTTAATTATTGTCTCTTGTATGAGTTGTGTAAACATGTATGTGCTACAGCTGTACACCTAATTTCTAATGGCAAGTAATGAACATCATTGCACTTGATGCATGTTACTTACTGCCAACAAATAATAAAGTTAAAAGTCTACCGAGCTGAAATTGAGTGTCTTTTGCCTTACTGTTATATATCGTAATAGGTTCTGATCTGTTTACCTGTAGGGACAAAGGGAAATATCTTTCCAGTCGAGCAAGTGCTAGAGTTACTTGCTCTTTTAATAGGTGAATGCTTGCTGTGGAAAGGTGCACAAAGTGCCGAGATGGCATCCATGAAAAGGATCAAACTTTCTTGTTGCTGATCTCTAAACAGTACTTTAATATGCCCCGTGCTGCAAAAGGAAAGGAACTTTATTTAAGTGTCAAATCTTCTAGCGCTGTAGAGCACTAATCGGGGACACTTTAAGTTGAGATTAACAAGTTAACGTAAATCAAATCAAATTTTGGTTTTTCAGGAGAGGGAAAAACCAGAGTACCCGGAGAAAAACCTCTCGGTGCAGAGTAGAGAACCAACAAACTCAACCCACATATGACGCCGAGTCTGGGAATTGAACCCGGGCCACATTGGCGAGTGCTCTCACCACTGCTATGGCTGCCCATTTGTAGCAATATTTAATCCTCCTTGAAACAGGTTTAATTTAAACCGACTTAACTGTGAACTTAAACATTGAGGCAAATTTTGTTTAACCTTTATCTTCAAACTTATTTGATTTAAACTTTCTTTACCTGTAAATTTAAAACTTTAAAATTCATTTAAACCTTCAGAATTCATTAAAACCTTAAAATTCAGTTAAACCTTTAAAATTCATTTAAACCTTCAGAATTCATTTAAACCTTAAAATTCATTTAAACCTTTAAAATTCATTTAAACCATTGCAAAATTCATTTAAACCATTGTAAAATTCATTTAAACTTCGTGGGGCGAGCTCGGCCAAGGTAGCCTCATTGTTGAGTGGCCTCGATCTCAAATCTACCCGCCTTGGCAGCCATTTTGTTTTGGCGGGTTTTGTCGTGAGCATGCAGGATATGAACAACGAAGTGAAAAACAGGGTTTCTGAGTTACTTAATGGAGCTTCGAAGCTTCTTGCAGGTAATGGCAGCACGGCAGGCCCATCTACGATGATTCAGTCCCGTCCTCCGCGACACTGCAAGAATCTTTGAGACGAGCTAACAACATGCTTCGGCAAAGCACCTCATCTGGTCTGTGCAGAAGTCTTAACAGACAAGAAAGGTTGCAAGCAGCGGCTGGTGCCACCTATCAGCGTCCCAGGCAAGGTAATGAAAAGTCTAAGAAAGAGAAGAAGGCAATCGAGTTTGCGTTATTGCGATGCTTTGAGGATGATGAGGTGGACGAACCAAACCATTTGAAGTGGGATTCTGTGATAACATCTGGTGTGTTAATGTGGCACGAGGATGATGACGAAAGCACGATCAGAGGCAAGGTGAGGGAGTCATTGACTGGAAAATTCCTGTTACTTGGTGCAAATGATTTTGAGTTCATGAAAGTATGGCACAAAGCCATTTCTACTCTTCATCTGGGCCCTGGAACGGAATACAACTTCGCAGTTGTCAAAAAAATTGCTTGACAGGGATTATTGTATTTGAAAGTAAAGCAAGGAAAGTACAATAGCTATCCCTGCTTGTGATTCAAATACAAGTAAACTCATAGATGAAGTCAATGCAAAGGGAATGGCTGATCCAGTGGAAAATTTAAAGTTTCTCCAAAAGGAAATTGTGCAGGGCAGAGCTTTAGATGTTGCAGATGAGTCAGAGATCCATGAAGGAGAAACAAATTACATATGTGTTGACAGGAATGACATTTTCCAAACCACGTTTACAGAGTTGGCCTCAATAAAAAATTTTAAGTTAACGTTTGAGCTTGATTTCTTGGGGAGAGAGCAAGGGATCTTGGAGGTCCCAGAAAGGAGTGGATCCGCCTCATGAATACTGCTATCAAAGAAAAGTTTTTTGACAACAGGCTTCAAGAGTATCGACCGGATGAATATTATTTTGTTGGAATAATGATTGGTATCGCCCTGTTACAGAATGGCCAGTTGCCTATGTACATGCCTATTGAGGTTATTGACAAACTAGTGACATCAACAGATGACAGCTGTATCACTAACATACAGAGAGGACTGGATGTATTTGGGCTTGAAGAGATCATTTGTAGAGTACCAATTCTGCTCCATTTGCTGAGGCCCACCAACCACACACTGGCACCAAAGATGCTACTCAAACTATTGACACCACAGTTTTCCGAGGAGGGATCATCAGCTTATTTGAAAGAAAAGAAAGTTTATGCCTTATTTGTGAAGTATGTAAGAGAGGTTGGAAGTGGTCGAAGAGCACCCATCACTTTGAGTTCTGTTCTCATTTTTACAACTGGGGCTGCTGAAGAACCAGTTCTGGGATTTGCTATCCAGCCTTGCATTAGATTTGTGGGTGAACAACCAAAGCTCTCTGAGGTATTGTTAAATGTTGCAGTTTTGCTAACTTAAAGCAGGCTATAAAACTTGAAGATAAGGTATCCTCCCTGTTATCATACTTGATATGTGAACTTTTACTGGAAGCTGAAGGATATTGAATTCTTGTGCTGTATTGTTGCTTTTCTTTCGGTTACCTTGTAACAAAAAGGAAGCAAGCAAAATTGAACTCTTTGCAGTGTGCTAATACCACTCTAGTAAACATTTTGCAATAAGCATGCAGTTCTTCCCAAACAGTTTGATCAATGATACTTTTCGTGTGATGTGTTTCTTACAGTTTGCAGGATCATCAGCTGAGCCCAATCGCTACAGGTACCTTCCCACTGCACACACATGTACCAATGTTTTATTGTTGCCCATTGGGACCCTCACCTCTGAGCTGCCAGAAACTGAAGACCTTTTCCAGATTTATGATGTGGCTTTTGCAAATACTCATTTTGAAGTGGTTTAGGAGTTATGATAAATGGAAAAAGGAGAATTTGATCTTAGCGGACAGAATGTTCTGTCCTATATATTTTTGTTAGAGTACCTTAATATAAAATTCATGCTTAAATCAACATACGAGGGTGTATGATTGTACACTTTGCCAGAGACACTGCAAAATCGAACCATCATTTGAGTAAGGATACTGTACATGTTCCAAGCCTCTTGGTTTTGCCTCCAGACAAAGGGTTTTTTTAACATCAATGTGAGGCTTAGGAATTTTTGATATACTTGATAAGGTATTGTAAGTTGTACATGCTTGAAATGGTAACAAATGAAGGTTACAATTACCACTATTTTCTTATTTCAATTACCATACCAAATTCATGCAAGCTTTTAAAAGCATGCTGCATTGCTATCAGAGGTCTTTATTTCCTTGTGTCAAGATTTCCTGAAAATGAGACATTTGAAGCAAGGTTTCTTTGTAAGAGGTTTTGATGAACAATTTTTTGTAGGATGGTGGTCAGCAGAAAATGAATTGAAAGCAATGAGTAATATTTTTGCATGTCACTTTTCGTTTCAGCAATGTCTTGTGATAAGTACTTCTCCTGAAGCATGTAACTTTCTTCAGTCAATTTCCAAGTTGCAACAGGCAATACTTGTGAAATGTAATAATAAAACATAAAGAATACCGGTTTTTGATTGGATTTGCATTCTCTTCAAAATGACTTTCAATGATAGTGCTGCAAATAAGCATGTGTGAAATCTTGCAAAGTTATTTGGGTTGTTTTCTGGAAGAAGTTGTTCTCAAAGATTTTTTAAAAACTGTAGTAAGAAATGTGGATTCCAACAAATGTTCAAAGCACCATATTTCAGATTAGGAGGTAACACATTTATTTTTGGCAAAGCCGCTGAAGTGATAAGCCAAATAATTTTAAATTGTTTGTTTGATGAATAAGCTGTTCATATTATCATAATTATGCTGTTATACGTGTAGTACTATTGTCATTAGCCCTAACGTCGTTACAATAACCAGTATCACAACAGACCTTATTCATGATAGCCACCATGTTAGACTTCTTATCACCATGCAAACAATGTAAGGTGGAGAGATTTTAACAGATATTGCTCTCCACACTTTGAGTGTGTCACGTTCATTGCATGTTTACAGCCTTAGAGTAGAAAATGTAGAAGTATTGCATGACTTACTTTCATGTTCTTGCCAAAAACTAAGTCCGAATGTTATATTAAATAAGCATTTCGATTTCAATGTTTTATTGTACTTTTGGCCATAAATATTTTAAAGGAGCCTTTATTCCACAAGTTGGGCCCTGGCAGAGCACATGTCGAAACTGAGTGAGAATTTAAAAGCCATAATGGCTACTACAGAGAGTATTGTGAATAAGCCTTATGCATTCTTGATGTCATAATACATCTCTTTTATTAAAGTTCATGTTGGTGGGGATTCATGTATGTCAGTATTTTTTTTAATTGTTAGCGGCCCAAAATGTCGTATAAGGACTAAATGGCATCATTGCAGTCACATGCACCGTTGCATTGCTTTTTAAGGGGTGAGTCTGGAGCTGTTCAAAAGACCTTTCAAAAGCTTAAAAGTCAGTGCCTTTCAGGGATGATGTCCCTTGGACCCCTACTAGTACCGTGTGGGGACTTTAAAAGCGGCCCCCACACAAACGATGAAAGAGGATGTGGTAGCCCAAATTGGGTTTCTTACCTCCTTTTCAAAAAATTAAAGGAAACACTCTGAGTTAATGATTTTCGTAATGATCCCTTGCTCATAATTACACTTATCTGGAATGCTGAAATATGATATTTTTGGTGGTTATGTAACCTACTTAGCCCAAGAGAGTATAACAATGAGTTTAAACCAGGATTAACTTTTTTGCCAACATTTCATTTTTTGTGAATCTTTATGCGTATTCTTCAAGTTTTTGGAGCACTATTCCAAGAACTGTACAGTAAATATCCATTCCAGCTAGACATGAAGGCCTGTTTACATTAACCCACTGAATAACATAGTCTGATATTTCTCTGCTGTGAGAAATTTGGACAGGTGCAACAACAACAGCCTCATCAGTGTCTGATTGTGGGTGTGGGCCATCTGGATCCTTTCCATAAAATTGGTCAACAGACGAATGATCAAGACCACTGTTTAAATTTAGTGGATTTCTTTCATCTATGATGCCATTCATCCATAACTGATTTGGAGTCCACCCATGTTCTGTGGACAATCTGTGATTGTTAAACATTGTGACAAATTCATCCAGAGCAGTGTTGATTCTAGGTGTAAATACCAAATGCAATGCAAACAAGTGGATTGGATTTTCAATATCCAGTATTCCTGACTGTTCCATAGCATAGAAGACATAATAGAAAAAGTGGCAGACACATCTATAAACATCCCTCCAAAGTCGCTCTATGCGCTGATTATTTGTAGATGACCCGGCAATGAAACTGCGCCGTCCCTCTTCCCTATGGGCAACCATTTCGTCACAAATCAAAACATTCTCTACACCATAGTCAACGCGGATGCGCGAAGGCCATAGGCCATTGTTCTCTTCGATTGCGTCCTTGATTTTCCTTGATTTACCATCGCAGCAACCGTGAATGATGAACTTCCATCTTATGAGAGAGTGATGCCCATCAATATGCCAAAGAGAATTTGACCATGGTACAAAGTATGTCCTTCTTGACACTACGGCACCCCATCTGAGGGCAGTATTGTGGGGATCCACTCTATTTAATGAAGCTCTTACTCTGCTTCTCTGTATATGAAGACCAAGTGGCTTACCTGTGGTGGAGCCGTGGCGTGAGATATAGTCTTTAAATATATATCATCAATTCCCTCATCTGAAATGTTTGAAAATCGTTGCAAATCAGAAAGGCCATACTCTTGAACACGGCGCGTGATAGTCCATCTCGACACTCCAAACATTTGAGATATCTTGCACCAGGAAAAATTTAGCCCAGCTAATTCCACTAAAACCTCCTTCGGAATGTAATATCCGGGTGTTCCTGGATGTCCTGTCTGCACAGTCGAAGATGGAAGTCTACAGGTTGCAGTAGTTTTAGTGCATTCCTGTTGGTAGTAATTATACAGATTAATAAACTCCCTGTCTCTCTCTAAAAAAATGTTCTCTAAATCCTTCCATTCCCTTACCATTCCTGGTGCTATGGGACATATATGGTCCAAGTATGGAAATGGCATGGGAGAACCTATGGCCCATACATGGGTATTGTATTTCTTTGATATGGGTTATTTTCCCCCATATCAAGCCCATAAACAGTCACTGTCTTCACTTAGCACAATTTTATTGTCTTATGCTATGGGATTGCTACGTATTTCGTAAAGTTCCATATATTCCCCATAGGATCTGGTATGGGAATGACATGGGACAGTCCCATACCAATCCCACTTGTTGACTCACTAGTCTCTATGGGATTGCTACGTATTTTGTAAAGTTCCACATATTTCCCATAGCATAAATTTGAGGAAAGGTATGTGACATTCCCATACCAATCCCATATGATCATTGACTCTTCTCTATGGGATTGCTATGGGTAATTTTGATGAAGTCCCATACCAATACCATACATGATCCAGGACTTAAACATATGGGAAGTCTATGGGATACGACTGACTAATGTATACCCATAATTCAACCACCACAACCTACATCCCCATACCATACTTTACACTGGTAAATTGACTGATTGCATGGCTGTAGCCCCTATTTTAATCTTCTACTTATATCAATCAAGTGTAGTAACCTATAAGGTATATACATTGTTGTCAATAAGTGAACCACACAGTCAGTTTCACATTCTTCACATGTTTAATTGCTGTACATGATATCCATATGATTCCTTCCACACAGTATAAATTATTGTTTTTGTCTCAACAATATTAATTAATATTCAAAATCTCTTGTTACTTGAAAACTGAAACTTGATAATTACACTGTATAATAAAATCATTAGAAAAATCCTCAACCTATGCAAACTTTATTCATGAAAATTAAAAATATTAAAAAAAGGCACATCTGAATTGTTTACTCTCGTCTTGGAGCTCTAACTCTTTGATGCCGTCTTGCCTCCACACATTTCATGTTGATTTTTTGAACAATTTGACTAGGAGCAGGAGAGTCCTTGGCAAACTTTGAACAAACTCCTGAAAAAGAATTGAAAATTTATTAGTTTGTCATGTTAATTAAATGTTGTGAGCCAACTTTTACATAACATTAAGTATTGGCAGAAACCCATAAGAGTTGAAACGTGTAACGGCCCCTTGTGTGCTGGGAAACAAGCTTCTGAATATTCAATTTGCTAAGTACCATATTTGGAACAACAAGAGCGAGGGGCTTCCAAATATGGTACTTAACACTGAAACATTCAACCAATCAGTTCGTACTGAATATTCAGAAGCTGTGAATGCACGTTACACGTTTCAACCCTTATGGGTTTCTGCTATTGGTTAATAAATGTTCAAGGCATTGATTCCTATAGTTGTGGGGCGAGGTGTTCAAAGCAAGATTTGTACTAATTCGGGTATAAAACCCTGGTGATTAACTTGTATGTTGTCAATTTTAATTATTTTCATAAAAGATATCTTCGGCTTTAAATATTAATAACCCAACCTAAAACTTAACCCAAGACTGCTTTTGGGAAATGCTATAAAAGTTAATAAAATATAGCCCAACTTACCTATGAGGGCATCAATTATCATTGCAGTCAATGGCTTGTGGACATCACCATTCTTGCTTTTCCTGTCATTTCCTTTTGCATTTGAAACAGCAAGTGTTTCTTTGGTGAAGAATATATCAATGGCTGCGTTGATATATCCTGGCCAGCTCTTGAATGCTGAGCAGTATGCCCGCTGGTGAGGGTTCCAAAATACTCCTGACCCCTCCATTACTTCTACCATCTGTAAAATAGACAGAAGTTGAATGCAATTATTATTATTTTTAACTGACGACTATTAGATAAAAATAGACCCACTCAAAAGGGACAGCATTTATCAAAAAAAGTTTGGAGTCCTATGCTGCTTAATATAAACACCTTGTTAACCTCACTTTACAGAAAGTGGTGATAGGCTGGGCTACACACTTTGAAACAGGAAAAGTTAACAGTAAGCTACGTGTACTTGACCAAACGTGATAGTGTGCAATGTCATTTGACTTAGGTCTAAAACAAAAAAAATTATGAATGACTTTCATTCCGAGCGGCAACTGAATAGAGATATACCGGTACTCAAGATGATATGAGCACTTTTACACAACATTTCAGTGTACAGAGCAGAAAGGTGACTTGCTTTTCAGTGTAAAACAATACTGGAGATGTGTTTCGTTTGTCAACAATACCAGCTCCAGGACGGTTGTTTACCACGTCTGCAGTTGTCTTTGCTTTTACTGTCAGAGGCACCAATTAAAGAAAATAAATTCAGTGAGCTCTAGTTCAAAGCAACATAGCGTTGAGTGTATACCTGAATATCCCACACATCAAGAGTATTCATGTCTGTACATCATGCCATACCCTATTCAATAATATATTCAATAACATATTGCAGAACTGAAATCTTTCTAAGGTGGACATAGCTGACCTGTCCTTGTCAACCAAATTTCACATTTTTGTCCGTAACTACAATGCAAATTACCTATTATAGACATCTCAGCCCTCTTCCTCAGACAACGAGAGCCCAAGGGTGTCTACCTTTGAAAGAATTCACAGGTTTAATCTTTAAGGTAATGACAACTTACATGCTACGTTGAGTCTCTTGTGGACTTTCTCTAGCCTCTTTCTCAACGCCTTAATCTCCAGCCTTTGTTCCTTGCAGCAGTTGCTACTGGAAACATCTGTCTCCTTAGGATTGATTTCCACCTCCTCGTCAGTTTCATCATCACTGCTGTCTGCTGTGGCACTTTGAAGATGAAGGCCCCTCCTGGGCTCACGAATAGTTTTTGACTTATAACTGGTTGTCGGTCTTGCAGGAATGCAAGGCCTTGCAGGCATGGGTGGGTTGGCTGGAAGAAGTTCTTCTGTTGGTGACTGTATAGATTCAGGAGTGGTTAAGGTTCTGTCAGGTGATAAAGTTGTGCTAGTAGTCAATGGTGTGGAAGACTGGCATAATGGTCTGGAACTTCTGTGGCGAATTGGATGAGGTGTGAAGGTTGCAATGGTTGTTGTGCTAGTGCTTGGGTTTTTGTCAGGTGATAAAGATGTGTTAGCGTTCAATGGTGTGGAAGACTGGCATGAAGGACTGGAACTTCTGTGGTGAATTGGTTGAGGTGTGAAGGTTGCATCGACAGGATTATTTACAGTTACTGTAGTGACCTCAGAATCTGCTGCCCATCGAGATGCTGCCTGGGCTCTTCTTGCTGCCAACAAGAATTTTTGTCTTTTGCGATCTTGCTCTTTCTTTTTTTGTTTTTCTTCTTTATCTTTTGCCTTCTGTTCTTTCTCACTCTCTGTTTGCTTCTGTTTCTTTTTCTTCTTTTTCTGAGCATCTGCTTCTTCCTCAGAATTTTTTCTTTTTTGCTGCGCTTCAATTTCCTTTTGCCCACCCTTTTTTTGCTTTTTCTTGCCTCATCCTCTCTCGCATAAGCTCATTTTTATCAACTGTAAAGGTACATTTTGGAGGTAATAAATTATTCATGTCACTCAACGTTTTTATTTTTGATCATACATGCAACAACAACCTGCTGTTGAAGCAACTTTTATTTTGGGGTTTTAATTGGTTGCTTTGCATTCACAAAAAAAAAATAAAATAAAATTTTATTTATGTGCTTTGAGTTGTGATTGGTTCATTACAATGTGTTTGGGCTTACAACACAAGGACAACATGACAGCATATCAGCAGTATGCACAAAAATGCATAAGGAAACCCATATAACAATCCCACTCAAACCTGAATTTTACCCTAACATTAAATATGTCAGGGCTCGAAATTAATGAAAAAATCCAGTCACAAAATTTTTTAGTGGCAAAAATCGCAGCACTGTATTGTGTTGTCAGCGGTTTATAGCAAAAAAACTGGAGCCCGCAATACTTGTGTGTAAAGTTACCACAGAAAATGGCGACTGATCAAAGAAATGGTGTTGTGCACGTAACATTGCAGCTAAATTACTCTACATTTAGCAAAGTGGCAACTGCGAACCCTTTTGTTTCAAAATAGTGGAGTTGAAAACAAGTCGCAAATTTGCAACTTCTCCAGATATTTTAGTCGCAAAGGAAAAAAATTTAGTCGCAAATGCAACTGTATTGGTCGCAATTTCGAGCCCTGTCTGTAAATGTAAATTGTTATGCGATGGTTTATACTTGACATGAGGAGCATGCACCATCACTCACACTATAGTGTTATTGGCTTATGTTCGACTTTAAATCCACACAATTATTTACTAAAGCCTTTTGACAACAATTCACTCACCTCCTTTTGCTAATATCTTGGCATCATAGTATTGGCCATTGGGGATCCATAGAGCACTAATGACATCCCCAATTTGCATTTCATCATTTTCTTCATCAGGGAAGATATGGCAAACTTCATCTTCAGCAAGCACTCTTAAATTTTCATCATCCTCATACTTTACAAGGTACCAGGTCTCTGTATAGCAAGACATTTGAGTTAAGTTTTTTCACTGGTGAAAGGTCTTCTTGCTGGTGATATTTATGTACAGCTGTACATGTAAGGATAATGTGTAGCTCATAGAATATTTGTACCCCACAAAATTTTGTTGGTTTGGGCCTGACCACCTCCCTTCTAACCTTCTTAAAAATCTAGATAAAATTATGCTGGAGACCCCCTTACCCTCCAATGATCCTTACTAAGGCTATTGCTTCTTAGTTTTGACACAAAATTTTAGCAAACTAAGCCTAAAGGTGACAGATAACAGTGCAATCCTTTATAGTCCTTTAGAGGAAGTTTAATTCAGTATTCATTTCCATGTATGTGTTACAGTCTACATGTATATGGTACCATAAGAGTTCAAGAGAAAAAGTATTTGTCAAAGGATAACTCCAAAGAATCCAAATTAAACCACATGAATAAAAGCAGTCAACTAAAAGTTAACTTATAAAATTCTAAAAGGGTCTAACAATATAAAAATACACAAAAAGCATCAAATAATCATCATGAACCTTCATGCTAGTACTCAAGACTCCAAGTAAACCTTGCCTTAAACAGAAATTTATTTTATCAAATGAGTTGATAAAGGTCAAATAACCACTGTGAAAGATTTGGAAAGCTGACGTTTCGAGCGTTAGTCCTTCGTCGGAGCGATGATTCGCTCCGACGAAGGGCCATAACGCTCGAAACGTTATTCCACCTTTATCAACTCGTTTGATAAAATAAATGTCTGTTTCAATCTCCCACCGACGTAGCACCACAGTTTCTTTAGAAACTAAAATTTTGCTTCCCTTAAACAATGCACCTTTTGTAGAACTACGAAATCCGAAGGCCATAATTTCTTCCAAATATTCTTGTACGTGCATATTTCTTTATAAAAGAAACTGAGATGATTGCCATAGATGGCCATTCGTCTTAGTGAATAAAAGATTTTATATTCCTGTTATGAGGCTGGTGGCTTGGAAGCTCTGCTTATCCTACTTCGAAGATTGACATATCCAAACCGTTTGTGTGATTTGTGTCAGTTGTTTGGAAGACCCGAGCCGGAACACAGCATGATAGTCCATGAGGTAAGTCAATTTTCTTTTGAGTTGGCAAGGGGTGGGGAGGGGAGAGTCAACATTAACTTGTGTAAATAAATGGCCCTACTCTTATCATTAAGTGCGTTTTTCAGACACATGGGACATAATAAACAGATCAGAACTAGTATTCCCTGGTGGTATTAACTGGTATTAATATTTATAAAACATATCAAAAGCTAATTAAGGGTATTCCATGTATTTGAAGCACCCCCCTAACTGTCTTCTTTCAAGCCACCTGCTTATTGACCTTTTCCCCCTACTTTTTAAAGGTTTTGAATGACATATACATCAGGTGGAACCACAAGTTGGAGAACTTGGACCAGAACTGGATTGATGCACAGTCATTTGCAGAAGCCATTCACAATGCTGGAAGTCCACTAGACAACTGCTGGGGTTTTATTGATGGCACACTGAGGTCATGCTGCAGACCCATAAGAAACCAGCGAATTTTGTTTTCCGGGCACAAGCGGACACATGGTTTGAAATTCCAGGTAGAAAGGACATCTGGCCAATTATAGTGCTAATATGTTATTCTTTGTCCATTTCATAATTGGATGTTAACCTAACTTGTGTTCATTTGCTTTTAAAAGTGCATTTTCCAAATGTTCAAGTTAAAAAATATCTTAAATACCGTTTTATTTTTCAGAGTGTTGTTTGTCCAAATGGTTTGATAGCAAACTTATATGGCCCAATTGCTGGACATCACCATGATGCCTTCATGCTTCATGAGAGTAATTTAATGCCCAGGCTTGAAGGAAAGTTCAGAGCTCCACATATATTCAGCCTGTATGGAGATCCGGCCTAGCCTACCCTCTCCGACAGCATTTACTTGTCCCTTATAGAGGAGCAATGCTAACTCCAGCTCAAGAATTGTTCAACAAAAGAATGAGCAAAGTTCGGGAATCAGTTGAATGGGCATTCGGGAAGGTTGTGCAATATTTTGCATTTCTCGATTTTCGGAAAAGCCCTAAAGTCCTTTTGCAACCAATTGGGAAATACTATGTTGTGGGTGTTCTTTTGATTAACTGCCATACTTGTCTATATGGTAGTGTAACTTCAGATTACTTCTTCTTGCCTCCCCCTGACCTACACACATACCTTAACTGATAATTAAACTGACAAATACAACCTTAACTCAAAACTTTACCTTCATTTTTCATGATTTTTTTAGTTACAGATATCAAACCTTGATAAGTTTCTTTACTCAGATAAAAGGGCACGTCCATAACTTCTTAACTTCTCTTACCACAAGAATGAAATATCCAACCCAACATGAAAAGTCAACAAGAAGTCTCATGCAAGCATGTAACATTAATTTTGTAGTGCTACTTTTTGGAGGTCATAAAAGCTTTTAATAATTCAAGTTGCATGTTCATTTGTTGCTCCTGGAGGGTAATGCGTCTCTTGTCAACTTCTAATTGCTCTTGCCTAAGTTTAGTTTCAGCCTCAAGTGCATCACGTTTGTATTCTAGCTCCTGGGTTCTGATTGCTTGTTCTAGCTCCTTCTTTTCTGATAGGTATGACATCACATCTGGTCGACCTCGTTGCTTTGTTTTCTTTGGCTTCCCTAGTACAATAATAATTATTTAATTAAATGTAATTACACAATCTGTGTGAATTATTATTCTCACAGGAAATACCAAGGTTTTAACTAACGGCATTTTCAAACTACAAAATGACATTTTGCAGACAGCTTATTTTACTCCACAGTGAACCTGATATAGAGGGACTTGACATACAAAGAAATCAGAAATGAGAATTACCCCCCAACCCCCCTTCAAAAAAAAGGGTCATGAAACTGCACTCCCAAAAATGAATATTGATGAACAAGAAATTTTTGAGTGTTCGCAATAATGCATTTTCATATTTACTCTTTTGAGCGAGAGGGGTTGGTTTGGCCAGTTTTACCTATGTATTCTATGAGTAGTACCATTCTAGCTCATAAATCTTTAGAAAATAAAAGACAATGGGCCAGGTTCTGGCTCTGGAATGAATATACATCTACTGAACACTTCCTGAGGATAACACTTTTATTCACAAGTAAAGTAGTAGCA
>NC_090896.1:22922990-22927990 GCF_036669925.1 Montipora capricornis
AGGGAAACATTGACTAACAATTTTTTTGTGTATTAGTACAAGTGCCACGCAGCTCACACATTTTTCTCCGCCAATTTCTTATAATCTTAGCTATTTGTTGTTGGTTTTAGAATTGGAAATTTCGAGTAAACTTCACACATTTCTTTAATTTTTTTGGTCTTTGAGAACCCCCCACCCCCCTCCCCCCCAGGAACTTTCAATCCCTTCTGTGGAGGGAGTATGGATATTTTCTGTAATTAAACATTCCACTAATGTCGCCACATTATTGCATATACAAGTATCCAGATCTGTGTTATTACAATGTTTGCTGAATTTAGTATAAAGAGGTTTTCAGATTTTGTTTCTGTTTCAATTTTAGCAGTGTCACTTGAGTAAGGATGCACTGAAAAGAAATATGCAAGCCATTGAAATCCTTCAACAAGGTAAATTTTACTTGGATGTTTACTAATAAATTGTTTTCTGCCTGCTTTGTGGAAATTCCTCGTGATGCATGGACAGACAAACAGCATTCAAGATTTTTATATGTCTTTGTTAGTAACATTTTACTTTATTTCTTTTTATTTAGGACAGCTCTCTGTGGTAAGTATGATATTCATTTTGTGTTACTGAGTATTGTAATTTGCCTTGTAATTGTTATATTTACTTGGTTTAGCTATTTGCACCTTACCTGAAACAAGAATGGTTGATTATTTTTTCCTCTCATAGACTTAAATATAGCAGTGATAGTTTCATCAAGTCAAAGAATAAACTTACAAATGATAAAATCATTAGGCATTTGTTCTTTAAGTCAGCTACTATCAAATATGCTGCATCTAGAAATGTGATGTTGCTAAAAAAAAGGTTGTCAAGTCCCCACACAGATCTAGAAAAGATGTCAAAAACAGCATCAAGTGGCATGAAAAAGATTTATGGTGACTAAAGAAAGTGACTTAAATTATATGCATTATTTGATTTTGTACACAGCTTCACTAAGAATTTAATGAAATCTCAAAAAATTTATTTGCAGTCTTCCCCAACTGACAGTCTTATCAGGACGCCAACTGTTAGACCAACAGTTTCTAAAAGCCCATCACCAACTGTCAGCTTGGTGTCACTTGATAACGATGGCACTATCACTGATTGCTTCATCAACACTGTGTGATTGTTTTTCAGACAAAAGTGATGCTGTGATGTCAGATGCATCTGACCATAATTGACTCTTCAGCTTTCTATTGCCATCCGAATCGTCCAGAAAGAAAAACAAACACATGCCTCGGCCATGAAAATTAATCTGGGAGTCATCAAGTATAAACTGTTGTAGAAACATGTAGTATTTAAGTATTGTTATGTATTCAAGTCCAGGACTGGAAGAGAAGTATCAGAGACCATTGGGTTTGTTAAATTCAAACTTTTCTATCTGTTCATTTGGTGTTTTTTTTTTTGCACGTGATTGTTACTCCATCCTATTTATGCGCGTGTGACATTGCATTAAATCATGACGCATTCATGTGTCAATCGCAGCGTGCTCTCACTCGCCAGTGTTCTGTTTTAGTTTCTGCTGTTTGATTAAACTTTCTTCGTGTATTTCTTCGCTTCTCTGGAAGGGAGGAATATTTGTAAGTTTGCTTTATGCTGTGTTTTTCAATCAGTGAATCAGTCTCTTAGAAATATTGTGATTTATTTCCTTTCAGTCGAACCATTGTTTCTTTGTTGTCATTGGCATTGCTGATCTTCAAATATTGACTTCAAATGGGTTCGGATTACCTCTTGATTACTTCAATTGTAGTAAGCATTAAATGGAACCTTTTTTAATTGTCTACGATTTGGTGCTTACATTAGTTCGAAAATAAGGAATATGGCTGAAGCTTCAAGGGAAGAGTCAAACCATTCAACTTGCGACAGGCGACCTAATGTTACCCTCGATAAAGATGGAATTAAGTGCGAGAAGTCCCTTCAGTGTTGCAAAACGAGAAGTGCAGCAAAGGCACGCATCACCAGAAAAATCAAGGAACTGACGGAACGCTTTACAAACCATGAAAACTTTGCCAATGTTCGTAAATGGGCCCAGGAATTCGAAAAAATCGCCACAAATTTCCGAGACGCCCACAACGCATACCACCCTCGAGGTTGATTTTGAAAGTCAAGACTCGCAAGAGTATTTCAAGTGCGAGAATCAACGGGTCGTCAACTTTCAATGGACACGCGAAGAGTGGTTTTCAAGAGCGGAAAGTGAAATAAACCTGCATGACTCGGTCAGCAATACTGGGTCCAGATCCCGTACACGCACATTGCATTCCAAATCTTCGCATACAAGTCTGCACTCTTTGGAAGCCGGATCGTCGACTGCCAGCCCTCGAAGAACGGCGAAAAGAGCATCAATAACCGGCAAAGCAGCTGCTCTGTGCCAGCAACAAAGTTTGCAGGAAGAAGAGTTGAGGCTAAAGCAGCAGCAAGAAGAGGCCACATTGTGCCTCGAACAAGGCAAACAACAACTCCAGCTCCAGACTGAAATTGCTAAGATGGAGGCTGAAGAGCATGTCTACGCTGTGGCTGAACAAGGAAACCATTACTTTTGACAGCCATTCCCTGCACAGAAACAGGACCTCTCACTGTTCTCGCCTCCTAGTCAGTCAGCCACACCCATCAGCACTTCATGCCTCAGACCAATTCTCAGAAGGCGCGCAGGTCACTCCAGGCCTCATCAAGGTTCCGCAAAAGCCAAAGAGACCAGAAGAACTTCAACCAAGTCCAGCAGTAATCAATAAACTTGGTAGCAAGCCAAATATCTTCTCACCTCAAGGAACTGCATGGTCACCTGTAATCCCACTTAAACCCGAGCTCAATGACCACTGCCTTGATCATGAGGGTATTAAACAAGAGCGAAGTCCATCTCTGAGTACTTCAGACGTTGGGGAAAAATTCGTGAGGAGATATGATCGACTTCCAGTGACAACAACGTCACAACGAGCAGCTTATGTATATGCATCAATACCGCGACCAACAGCGGCAACAGCTACTGGGACAGCATCAACAACTGTTTGTCAATGCAACCAGATGAAGGCTATCGAGAAGTGCACAGACTTGTAAAGGAAAGATATGGCCAGAGTTACAAAATCGCCTCTGCCTACGTTACTAGAGTCACAAACGGACCACCGATTAAGCATGAAGACGGCCAAGCACTTCAGAAGTTTGCCATCCTTCTGACGAGCTGCAAGAACACCCTAAGAGAGGTGGGCTACCTCAACAAGATTGAGAATCCAGACAGCATGCAGAAAGTTATAGAAAGGGTTCCCTTTCCGCTGAGGCAAAGGTGGCGCGATGTTACTGATGATATCACAAACAACAAGCACAGAGAAATTACGTTTGAGGACATCGCAAGCTTTGTTGAGTCAAAGGCGATAGCCTTAAACCACCCGGCATTCGGAACCATCAACACTGAACGCAGAAGCCAAGGAAAGACTTCCAATGACTGCAGGCCCGACACAGTGACAATTTTGCGACTCTGGGAAGCGAAACCGGCGTGATATAATGAAGGCCACGCGTAAATGCCATTTATGCAAGGAGGACCACTGGTTGACCCGCTGTTGCCAATTCAAGAAGCAGTCAGTGGAACAGAGACTAACGTTCGTTCGCAAACAAGGACTCTGGGAGAACTGCTTCCAACCTGGCCATAAAGTGCATTCCTGTCCGAAGAACAGCTATTGCAAAATCCCCACTTGCCATACGAAACATTCGACGTTTCTCCTCCCAAAATCACCAGATCGCAATTTTGGGCACCTTCCCTCCAACGAAGGTCCAATTACCGAAGGCGACAGAAGAGTCACTGGGAACAACAATAACAGTGCTGTCAATGGCGACAGTCAATGTGCTTCATCTGGGGCTGGTGTACCAATGATTGGCCTTCCTATCGTACCTTTTAAAGTCAGGGCCAGAAGTGCCGACCCCCCAGTTTTAACTTACGCCCTCTTGGATAGTGGGTCGAACACGACATTCTGCAGTCGGCAAATCATGGAAATGTTAACTGTCGATGGTGAACAGACTACCCTCTCATTGACGACCTTAGGGAAGCACAATAGCGTGATGGAGTGCAAGGTGGAAGTGTTCGACTTGAATGAACGGAACTGCGTCGAGCTCCCAACTGTCTTCTCGACCCCACAACTACCAGTCAGTAAAAACAGCATCCAGCAACAAGAGGACCTAAACAAGTATCCTTACCTCAAAGGCATTCAGCTGCCCAAGATCGACGCCCCCATTGGCCTGCTTATCGGAAATGATGTCCCAAAGGCTTTAGAACCTAAACAAGTACTGTAATTTCCGGACTTTTACCCGCATGGCAGATTACCCGCAGCGGTCTATTTTTGTCGTAAGGGGAAAAAAGTTCAACAGGTTACCCGCACTGGCCTGTTACCCGCACCCCAAACAAAAGAAAATCATGCTACTGTATTACCGGGATAAGAACTCATAAAACTTGGAGCGATGAATATTCCGTGTTGTTGTTTACAAACGAAAGATCGATAACATTTTCTGCTAAGAATTGGCTGTTAACAATGCAGCCTTAAACACTCTCCTTAGCCATTTCTGGTTTGTGTTGTTAAAACGACCTAAATATCAATGTATTAATGCTAAGACTCGATAGATTGCGAGTTGAAGGCCACCATCTCTACGATTGATCATTGAGCGCCATTTTGATAGGTTGAGAGAAAGTTGGGGTGACTGTTAGAATTAGTAAATCAAGTTTTCACACGCATTGTTTGCGATGTTCATTGAGTGGTTTTACAAAGACTAAGACAAATAAAGCATCATTGTAAAGATTGAATCAACAAACGAGGAAACTCACAGATTTGAAGGAAGTATTGGTTTAATTATCCTCATTTTACCTATTGTTTTTTGATCTTCTATTGCATGATACCGCTTGTAAAAATCCGTTCTCAAAAAAATCGATATCTCAGGATCTACTGACTTTAAGAAATTGCTTGAAACGGGAAAATGCTCTCTACCTCAAGGCAGTGCTTTTTAGGAAT
>NC_090896.1:22937990-22940490 GCF_036669925.1 Montipora capricornis
CATATACTCTCTGCTGCCAGACTGACTTCCTGTAAAAAAGTTATATTTATTTTATATTATAATAAATTAAACTTTATTTGTATAAAAGCTGATAGTGACGTCAATGGTGCGTCAGTCCTTAAGGTAATAGATCATAAGCAAAGATGAATCAAAATCCGAGAATAACTTGTATAATTATAGAAAGTAAAATTGTATACCTGCATATCAGCTTCCATGCTACCCTCACTGTTTCCTTTGCTTGTCTGCCCTTCATTTGTACCAAAAGAACGAAAATAAAGTGAACAAACAAGGGAAGCAAATGGTTTTCTCAATGGTTTTCCCAAGAGCAAAATTTTACTTGCCCTGGGCAATCAGACCTTGGTTTTTTCCTGCCCTGATTATAGACCACCTTACTCCCCTAGCTGAATTTCAAACACAAATTGTTTTCAGAGAAGCATCACACTTAGACATCCGAATGTCCATGTCCTTGGGATCTTCAGTGACCTTTCAAAGAAGTCTTCAGTGACCTTTCAAAGAAGATATGCATATTTCTTTGGTCTAAACACAAATTGTTTTCAGAGAAGATCAAGATACAAATATAATCCTCACCAAATGTTGCCATAGAATCATGGCCACCAGGAATCCCGGTGAACGTTTGTGGTCCTAAAATGTGGGCGATCTCCTTCTCAGCGGGATTTAAGGTCTCAAGACATGGGTCTGCTAGGTCGTCATCCTTTAAAAATAATTTCAGTCTTTCTTAAATAACTCTATGACATGAGAATAATTAAGTCTAGCAAAGACACATTTAGAAGCTAACCTACCTCGTCTGCCAAGTGGCCGTTCCCAGTCACTCTCAACCTTTTTAATTCCTTGTTTCTTGCCTCTCTCTCTTTCTTCTTCACTGTCCCCGTCATCTCCTCCCATCTCCTTTTCACCTAATGATACCTTATTTATTTTTTTTAGAAAATATTTAACTTATATGAATAAATTTTTAAAATAATATTTGCTGAATAACAAGAGACAATGAAAGTGGGTTCTTCTTAAATACCTGTTCTACATTTTTTTTTCCCCAGCATTCACCGCATTTACAGCGTCTAAAACAGAGGCCCAAGCCTCTTTTTTCTTCTCCAGGGTTACAGTATTTGAAAATTTAGCCTGTTGGACATAGTAGGGACAAAAAAATTTTAAATAAAGAACTTTTCAATACATCCATATATCTTTACTATACGTATGTTTAAAGAAAATGTTTGATGCTATAATAGTATGTTTAAATTGTTGCCCACCTTTCTGCACTTAGGTTGTTTCATCATTGGAATTTCTAAGTTCTGGGAAACATGAATTTTTACAAAACTTTTTTCCCATTATAACTAATGAAAATTATGTAATTAATGTCAAAATATAATACGACTTAGCTTACTTTGTGTTTTGCATAAGCCTGCAGGAATTTTTACAAAACTTTTTTCCCATTATAACTACTGAAAATTATGTAATTAATGTCAAAATATAATACGACTTAGCTTACTTTGTGTTTTGCATAAGCATGCACAAGTGCCTCGCTCATGGCCTGAGAGAACCGTGCACTTCTCGATTTCTTCTCTGCAGACATCTATTCAATTTTATATATGTAAAATTGACAATAAATTATCAATAACCTCACAGAATGTGTGATGGTACCCAAATCATTTTGCAAATTTCATTATGGTAGCCTCATCTCCATGAACGTTTCCTTTGTTACATGACCATGGTTTTAGGCTTTTGTACACTATGCTATCCTTTTTTCGAGCATTTTAGAGAGGCAAAAGCATTGAGCATTATTTGAGCATTTTAGTGGCATTTTCCCGGAATTTTTTTTTTTTCGAGAAACTAAAAAAGAAATTATTTTTCTTAGAGAAAATGAAGACTGAAACTCAACTTTCTAGGGATAGTCAACTACTCCCTGTTCTTAGCCTCGTAGATGATTTCAAGGATTATGTTTTTTTGGCTGTATTTATGAACTTGTATACGTTGTTGTTACTTGCAACACTTGTATGTTTTTGTAAGTGTTAACAGTTAACACCCTGTTAAAAATGTTGAAATTAATTTTAAAAACCGTTTGTATAATGAGCATTATCCGAGCATTTTAGTGACTTTTTTTGGGGAGACCGATACAAATTACTGATTTCTCTCGGGTGCTCTACTTTGACACAACGAAAAACTGAAAGTTTAAGTTCGAACGTATTGCGCTGTCCTTCAAAAAACAAGGAAAAAGTCCACCGCTATAGAATCCAACAGCAGCTTGAAATCGAATGAAATGAAAACTTGTCAATCTTGTCGTGCCAAGTCGTACTCCATCTCTTGCGAACGAGCGCGAGGCACACGTGGAAGACTGGTAACAGCCCATCATTTTTACGGGCCCGGTAATTACCGGGTGAGTTTACGGGTGCTTCGAGAAACACTACTTCGGGCCTGATAAAGTTTCCCGATAATGGGCCCGATAAGTTATCGGGCACGGTAAGTTACTGGGTCTTTCGAGAAACAGGCC
>NC_090896.1:22960490-22972990 GCF_036669925.1 Montipora capricornis
TCAATTAGGCACAGGCACCCTGTATTTCACAAGTTCTGTAAAGGATGTGGAAGTGCTTCATTCACAGAATATAAAATTCAGGTTTGGATGTAAGGTTAAGTAGCACGAAACGTTTTACTAACGTTAGACTAACGTGAAGAATTATTCGTTTATGGAACTCAGTCGACAATATTTTAGACATACGGCCATTGCCTAAATTTCTTTCATGTTCTGTGAAATGAGATTGATAAACAGACTATGTACTCGGCTACACCCTGATCAGCGGGTGATACGAAATTGTCATGTCAATATCACTGACCATTCAGTCTTCCTTTTCATCGTAATTTGGGCAAATTTGAAAAGATCTTGCGATACACGTTTCATTCGTATGTTTTCTCCTTGCAGCAATTATCGTTACACAGTTTACCGCCAGTTTACTTGGTGGCTACATGACAGACTGTGGTTATACGTGAGAAAAGTAATTCCTGCTTGTGTAGTGAAAGCAATACGAGCTGTGTATCCAATCACAGATGGAAATTACACAGGCTTTCACACCCCTGATGAAAGTTACTCAGAAGTGGAATTAACCTGGATACAGGAGATTGTTTGAAATTAAATATAAATCATTCAGTTAGTTTCCTGTATTAAAACAAGATCTGTGCTTCTCTAGCAAGTCGTTCTTGGGTGGTGTGGGGGTTGGCGCGATGTTCGGGGCTGCGGGTTTGTGAGGTAGCAGGGGAACTTCAATGTCACCTTTCTTTAATGCAAGGAGGGAAACCATTAAATCGTTTAAAAATGCGTACGATTTTTCCTTGTATTGTGGCTTTGCAATCCACCCAACATTTCCCTTGGGAGAGACAAATTTGTGTTTTTTTGCACCCTCTTTGGTTTGGCTGTTGCTCCTTTCCACATTGTGGTTGTGGTCATTGTGGTTGCGAGCCCTCATGCCATCATATGAGTAGTGCTGCACTTTTTGGCAGTACTTCTTTGCCATGAGGCCATGGTACATTTCTAAGATGCCAGTGTGGATAAATTCGGCTAGCATGCCGATGTCCTTTAGAAGCGACTGGTTCAAGGCCACCTCCTTTAGGGCATCATGCGTAGGGTTTCCAACCTTCAACCAGTCTTTCCTTCTCTCTGTTTCTCTTGGGATGGGTGGGTGTGGGCACTGGTGGAACTGCTGACATCCGTCCCAGTGGTGGATATTAGTAAACGATGGATTTCCATCTTTCCACACAGTCAGTAGCATTGCCCTGCGAGGTTTTTGCACACCACCATAGGTGAGTTATGATGGAGTGTATCCAGAGTTTCAATGCCGCACATGGCTTTGATTGGGCCTTTTTGGATAGCTTCTTCTGAACAGACTTAGCTAAATGCCAAACATCGAAGTTGTGTTTGATGTGCAGCCTCTCTTTTTCCATGTGTGCCCTGACTTGCACGTGCCCATCAGTAGCAAGCTTTGCAATAGCCACTTGCTCTTGTTGTAGGTGATCTAGGCAACGTTTTAGGCCCTCTAGCTTCATCGCAGCTTAATTTAATTTTTGACCTCTGTTACCTGGACCAGAGAGAAGTCAAGAACTTAAGATGAAGCTGTGTTCACAATGCTGTACGTGCCGTATTTAGCTGAGTGACCTGGGCTGTCACAGCGACCATCGCTACCACCTCGGTGTTTCTCACTTCGTTAAAAATATCCACTTGATGCTCAGCAAATTTTTTGTTCACAATGTGGAAGAGGTACTGTTTCTGAGTAGAGCTAAAATTTCTCTGACTAAAAAATTTGACGTTAGTTGCCTTTGTAAAATTAGCAATATTGCTGTAATCGTTGCCGGTGAATAGAATTCCAGCGCTGAACATTGAAATTTCCAACTGCCATTGAACTTACAAACGGCTGTGTTTGTCATCGTAATGGTTGATCACAGCAACCAAGACATTCAATAGTTGCAAGAGACCCCTTGGTTTTCAATGATGCTTTTTCCAAGTTCTTTCCACAGTTGGGGCAGTGCACATGACGAGAAAAAAGCTCTTTTAGTTTGCTTTTAAATACAAAGAACTTTCGCTCTTAGTGAAGATCACCGCAATCTTCGTTAAGCCAGTTTATGGATTCCTTCTCCTCGTAATCGTCAGGAATTTCAGTTTTTATGTCTAAATCCTCGTCTTCGGAGTCGAAACTTTCAGTAGATTTGTTATCTTCATAATCACTTAGGTCCGACATGTCCGATTCGTCATGATCTGACACATTGGATGGAATCCACTCATCTTCAATGTCCTCTTCTTGGCAGTCAATTTGAGGAAAATCTGTAATGTCAATTTTGGAGAAATCAAACTACCTCTTAGAGTTTGGAAAATCTTTGCCAGAAACCTTAGGGACTTGCTCAGCGGGCACAACAGGGGAATCATTTAAGAAAGCGGCATAGCTGTGGTCATTCACTACTGCGTGACATACGTCTGCTAAGGGAATGGATTTCAATTTATAAGGTGAATGCACAACAAAAGTTAAATCTGTTTGACAAGCTTGGTCGACCATTGTTATAGTAGTGTCTGTCGAGGCATCTACCAAAAGTATCTCCGAAATAGGTAGTTTTCTCCTCTTCCTTTGTGGTTTTCTTTCTCACCGAAACTTTTAGTCTGACTGACATTGTAATCGGGAACCACAGAAGTCATGATACTTGCATCTTGGAAAGGCTGCACGACTTTCGCTCTGGATTGGTCCGACTCTTGCGAATTACTATCACAGGCATCCAGTATTTGATTGAGGGCCTAAAATAACAAATACAAATTTGAGAACGAAAGATAATTTGGTTAAAGCTCGCTTGCCAGAAGATTAACACTGTAACACGACGGGCAAAAGGTCATAGCCGGTCACATAGTGGAGTCAGTCTTAAACCGCGAATACATGACTTATGGTAAGTCACTTACCTCTTCGTGTAGAGCTCTATTTCTTCAGCGCTTGCTAGACGGCCTAAGGCTTGACTTTTTTGTGTGTTGAAACACAGTTGGGACGGCATCCTGTTTTAAGCGACGTCTGCCTAAATTGACTGGCAAAATATCCTGTCTACTTTCAAAACACGAGGGCTCAAAGTGTTCGGAACAGATGTGGCAGTGCTTGATTTGGGGCAAATTTTCTCTCTTTATCTGAGCAAGCCATTTGCTTAAAAGTCCTTTATCTTTTAACGGAAGGCAATGAAAACTTATTCGTCTTTTAGAATTTCTAGGTGATCTATTGGAACAGCCTACGGCAATGCAGTGAACCATTTTCCAGCCAAGCAAGAAAACTAAATTTAGCGCGAATGCAAGTGAGCGCAATGACATCATGCCATGCAGCCCAGCCTTCAACATGGCAGTCAAAATGGCGGACCTACATCGTGTGACTGTTATGAGCTATTTTCTAGGCAAAACGCGTTAAGAAAGGACAAATGCGGACAAATTCTGCAATTTTTACTCAAAACAAATCATTTGCTCTGTTACAAATGTGCAAGGAAAACTTCTTTTTTCACCTTTCGTTCTCCTTTAAATGGAACGTTTTTTAATCGTCTACGATTTGGTGCTTAGAGGGTTCACCTTCAAGAAGACACACTATAATTATTATTAATATAACACTGATGTTTTTTAACCACATGACAAGGTGACCAAGTCGGTGGTTGATAAAATATAATTTTTATTTTTGGCAAAAGTTGCATAAAAGTAAAGTTTAGTGGAGAGACAGGCTATTATTTTTAACCACCAACATGGCTGCCATGCTGTCACATGGAAACCAGCAATAGGTAACAATAATCAGTGATGAAACGATTTTAGATTATGAACAGAACATGTGGCAAGATTTCCGCACAACCCCACCATGTGACTCGATCTCTATTTGCTTTCTTAATAGGGTTAGAATGACAGTGATGCATGTATATTAATGTATGGGGCTGTGTGGAATTCTCTCCAAACATGTTTCTGGTGGACTGCAGTGGAAAACTGAAGGCAAAATAAAATCATTACAACTTCACGTCGATTTAATTGTGTCATTCAGAAATGGGTGATACTGCTGGATTTTGTAACTTAAAGACTCGGTTTTAAGTCCTTTGGGTATTCGCTTCGCTAACTAAGGTTGAGCCACCGAAAACATACATGTATTGAATAAGTTCGGCTTCATTCGTTTGGTAAAAGGTGATATTTTTTTGGATGAGGACAGGAAGCAATTTCAAAGGGATGGAACAATAGCACAATTAAGCAACCATGAGCGGCATAGTTTGCAAACGTATCCTTTTGTTCTTGATGTGTGAGTGAACTCCCCATGATGACTTGAGAATTTTTGTGCATTAATTTTCAGTTTTTTCACAAAATATTCGCAAGTGTGATTTGTATTTATGGAGGTAGAGCATTTCAAGAGCTTCAAAAAGATCTTAAACGGGGATTTTTGATCACTGTGGGCCAAAGTTTGGTGTTTATTTTTCAACTGGCGGCAGTTCAAACTGCAAAGTTAATTTATGCGAAAACATCTAATGCATGTATAAATTTCCAAAAGTAGTTTGAGAGAAAGTCAAGCTCATTCTGAAAACCTTGTTTCTTTATTTATTTTTTTTCAAACGAGGGCAATTTGCCGGCTATAAAAAAAAATTTTGAAAGAGTTTGTTCGGTCAAGAATTGTAATGTTGGGACGTCTGCTGAGCAGCCGACTGAAATTATTCCCTACGAGTTGTTTAATGAATTTCACTTTCTTCTTACTATGATTATCAGTTGAGCAAGGTGCGACTAAGTTTAGTCACCAGGTTTTAACGTTAAAATCGTGTTGTTGTTAGGGGCAACTGGCTCCGTTTCCAAAGGCAACTTGTCGGGCCTTTGACGTCATAAGCAGCAAACCGCGCGAAATTGCAAGAGATACGGAACTAGTACTAGCCGAGCAAAATCTGATTGACACTTTTAAGTAACAGCCGGTACTGTTGTGTTTCTGTCTTTTCAAAAGACATTTTGAGTTTTTTCTTCCTTTATTTGTTGAGGCGCTGTTACACTGTAAAATGTTTCATGCAAACTTGTCTTGCAATGTTTTGGTGACATTGTGGCAGGACAAGTTGCATGAAACATACCCAGCAACGGCCAAAATCATTAAGAGACAAGTTGCACGAAACATTTCACAGTGTAACAGTGCCTTTAGGTTTGTCCGATGTGTAATTAACAGCAAAAATCATTCTAAAATATTCTGATCTCATAAATGAGAAAGGTTTATCTTGTGCAATTCGCATGTTTATGTGTTCACATTCCTTTCAACCATGAAAGTAGTTGAACTCGGACAGGTGCAAAAAAAAAGTGAATAATCTATCAAATGAACGAGATCGCTTGTCAAGCACTTTCAGTTATCATTTGATGCATGACCAAATTTGTATATGATGCGATTATTAATTAAAGTTTTTCTTGTATTGTATGCTGTTACAGCGGTAGACAACACGCGTCCGATTTAATTAACTTTAGTTTGTCCCGCCAGTTGGAAAAAAAAGCTCTGTATTTCAATTATTTTTGTTGGGTTTGTGTTCATAGAATTAAGAGAAATGTTGTGCATGCCCGATGTCTTTCAGTGAATGTCAGCAAACTCTGAATAAACAATTTGTTCTCCGGTTCACCCTTTCTTGGCTTACATTATGTGAAAGGGAATGCAAACGATGTGACAACAATCTACAATGAATTAACACAACAGCTTCGTTACAATCTACTTGAGTAGTGTGTCTTATATCAATTCTAAATCACAACTACTGAACAAACGACAAAAAACGCGTCTAGACGTTGATGTAAGAGGTGTATCTGAAAAATTCCATCATGTTATCTGAAGTAACGTGATCTACAGTGGCAGTGACTGCAGCAAGTTCAGTGTTTTCATTCGTGAGTTCCCACAGGTCGTAACTCATAACTGATCTCATTTTGTTGAACACAAATTCAGCTGGATTAAAATCTGGCAAGTAGGTTGGGGTATAAACCAGTTCAATGTTACGATAACTTAACCACTCTTGTAGAGCTTCACCACCGGCAAAATGATGAGTGGGACAATTGTCCATCACAACAATGTCGCCGACTTCCAATGCAGATCGTTCTGTTTCAATGTTTACCGCGTTTCCTGCTTCACCGAAAAAATGAAGAAAGTCAGTGGTATCACAGGCACCATGTACTGTGTTCATATATTCGACACCATTAAGCCCAATGCATTGAAAGTAGCGGCTTTATCTCCGTCCCTGAAGAAACCTGATGCTGATGCTCCTATCTCCAATCTGACACTAGTTTCAAAGATCATTGAGACAGCCATTGCTGAACAATTGAGTGACCACGTAAAGACGTACCATCTAGATTAGATGTATCAGTCTGCTTTCAAGGTCTTGCACTCAACTGAGACGGCCTTACTAAAAGTACAAAATGACATAGTGCGTGCTGTTGATGATAACAAGTCGGTTATACTCCTTCTACTCGACTTGTCCTCAGCCTTTGATACGGTTGACCATTTGATACTGTTATCTAGACTCTCGCATCGTTTTGGTATAAAGGGTAATGCCCTTGCTTGGTTTGATTCGTATCTTAAATCTCGCAAACATCATCACAACGTTGTTTAGCACATGGGGTACCTCAAGGTTCTGTGTTAGGTCCCTTGCTGTATTTATTATATACATCTCCGATTGCTGATATTATCAATCTTCGTAGTCTACAGTATCATTTGTACGCTGATGATTCCCAACTTTACATTTCTTTTAAAACTGACTGCCTTGCTGACCTCGCTCAAGCTAAGTCATCTGTTGAGCTATGTATCAAAGATATTGACTGGTGGATGACAAACAACATGCTAAAGCTCAATCAGGAGAAAACTGAACTGATTGTAATTATTTCAAAATTCCGCCCAAAGCCTGCCATTCCATGCATGTCAGTTGGTGATGAACAAATACTTCCCAAATCTTCAGCTAGGAATCTTGTTGTCACCTTCGATGAATGCTGTAATATGAAGTAACATGTTAAAAAGATCTGCAAAACGTCGCACTACCACTTAAGGAACATTTCTTAAATTAGGAAGTACCTCACTGAAGAAACTGCGGAAATTCTTGTTCATGCGTTTGTTAGTTCAAAACTAGATTATTGTAACTCTTTATTGCATGGCCTCCCTAAGCATATAATAAGTAGTTTGCAGTCTGTGCCAAACACAGCTGCTCGTATCGTTACTTTAACCAAGAAATTTGATCATATCACCCCTGTATTGATTCAACTGCATTGGTTACCTGTTCACTTTCGGATTCTTTTTAAAGTTTTATTGTTAGTTTATAAGGCGCTAAATGGTATGGCACCATTATATATCACGGAATTACTTAGTTATCGTACATGTTCACATAAGTTACGCTCTACCGATCAAAAACTTCTGGCAGTTCCGAAGTCAAGACTTGACACATACGGAGACAGGGCCTTTTCTGTTGCTGCACCTAAACTCTGGAACGAGCTTCCATTAGATCTTAGAAGTCTAGATACAATTAATTTATTCAAGAAACATTGAAACACCGATCTTTTTAAAAAAGCATATAATGTTTAACTTTTTGATAATTTAGAATAGGATTTATTGTGATATTTTTATAAATAAGACTGTAAATAGGTTTTTAATTTATCATATTTTATTACTAGTGGGATCTTTTTAATTTTTTTAATATTATGAATTGTAAAGCGCTTTGGTCAATTACTGGAGTTAGCGCTATATAAATTATGTTAAATTAAATTAAATTAAATTTTACTGTTATGTTGGGTGACTCACATGAGAACACACAAAAGGTTTGCACTGCAAGTATTGTTCACACTGTGCTTTTCCCGTGTAGGTGTGATAATTTCATTAAATGTGTCACGGATTAATGAGATAAGTTTTCAACGCTGCTTAATTAAAGTGGTATGGATTACGTTATGGCTCGTTACTGTATTCATTCAATAGGCCATTTATTTAATCACATGTTCTCTTCAGTTTTGTAATTCAACTTGTGGCACACCCAAAAATTTAGTTTTGAGGAAGAATACGCCAAAAAAAACAAACATTTACTCGCATAAGTGATGACTAAGAGTCATAATATTCAAGCATAATATTTATGTTTACATGTTTCATTGTATTTGTTTTGCTTGGTTTGTTTCTTTACATTTAAAATTTATTTCATACACCAGATGTTGACTTAAATTCTTTCCCCTCAATTATTATTATTATTATTATTATTATTGTTATTATTATTATGATAGTAATTAATTGTGACATTAATTATGACAATAATTTATTTAATACAGCAGATATTGACTTAAATTCTTTCCCCTCAAAACTGAATGTGATGTTTATTATTATTATTATTATTATTATTACCGGTATTATCATTTTCATTCTCACTATTGTTATTTCAGGTCTAACTGAGTTTTGAATACTCGAGCACCTTGAGGAAATTGCAGAACTTTCTCTGCCACTATCCAAGTTCAAGAAGCCTTTTCAGGATCTGAATACATCCAAGACTTTAATTTTAAACAGAGTTACTTCTTGCCAGATGTCGATGTTAATTAGAATTTGTGTTAACTGAATTCTTATCTAATTTATGTTGTCTCCAAATGTACATTTATTGGAAATTCATTTTTAAATTTTATCTTTGATTAGGTAAGTGTAGCCCAAAGATAATTGGTCGGAGTACACTTTAGGAACATATTGTGTTTGTAAGTACAATAATGTTGGTTTGTTTGAGACTTTTAAAGAGCCAAGATAATATTACTAGACTGTACTTTAGGTGGCACTCCCATAAGTATGGTATAACTGGTTCTCTTGTTAGAACGAAGGCAATAATTAGGTGGAACACCCATGAGTACAGTATAACCCAGTGTTTTGTTAGAGTCAAGTTAATATTATTAGGCTGTAGTTTAGGTGGCGCACCCATGACTACAGTATCACCCAGTAATTTGTTAGAGTCAAGATAATATTACTAGGCTGTACTTTAGGTGGCGCACCCATGAGTGCAGTATAACCCAGCGTTTTGTTAGAGTCAAGATAATATTATTAGGCTGTACTTTAGGTGGCACACCCATGAGTGCAGTATAACCCAGTGTTTTGTTAGACTCAAGATAATATTATTAGGCTGTACTTTAGGTGGCACACCCATAAGTGCAGTATAACCCAGTGTTTTGTTAGAGTCAAGATAATATTATTAGGCTGTACTTCAGGTGGCACACCCATGAGTACAGTATAACCGAGTGTTTTCTTAGAGTCAAGATGATATTATTAGGCTCTACTTTAGGTGGCACACCCATGAGTACAGTATAATCCAGTCTTTCATTATAGCGAAGACAATATTATTAGGCCTTGCTTCACTGAAGAGATCATAATTACTCCTGCACTGTTTTCTATGAAGCTTAAAGTTCTGTCATGCTATGGGAGTGAAACGTCAAAACACTAAAGGACGTCTTTGCAAGAATGAATACCGTAAAATAATGCTGTAGTTTTGTTGCCAATAGCCACTGAAGTGCATTGAGTCCATTCTTTGTTGTTTGCAGCCAAGGATGGAGTGAAGGATGGAATGGATTAAAACTTGAAAAAAGCTGGCCAGTTTTATTTTTAAGTTTGGAGACCGTATTTTCAGAAGTGGTCAAAAATTAAATATGAATAGATAGCTCTTTTTGCCATAAATTTATTTCATATCTTGTCAGTGAGTTGTCAGGAATGTTGTATATGTGAGCTAAAGTAGTAAGAGAGATTTTTACCCATTTTTAACATAAAAACAGCAAATTTTGCATGACAGTGCCTCTTTAATTATTTTGAAGTTTTTGGGTATAGAAGATCTGCCTTAGTCAACTGATGCGATGACTAGGTGATGACTTAACTCAAAGTACGTGGGTCCAAAATAACAACGATGTTTCCTTGAGAAAAATTCAAAATGTGTATTGATTTGGGCATCTAAGAATTAGGAACTAGTTGTACTTGGAAAAATTGAAATGCCATTACCCGACTGAATTTGCGATATTGTTAAGTAAGTCTATCTGTATTGTTGTAAAAATATTCCACTCCACTGGTAACAATGCGATATTTTTCTGGGTAAAATATCTAAATGTATGTACATCTTGGGCATCTGTAGAAAGTTTGTCCACTCTCTGGAAGCTATGTATCATTTTTCTCAAGGCGTTTATCGTTTCTGCCTTTTTTTTTTTCAAATTGAGGTATCTGTGTGGGGTTGTGCTAGCTGCAATAAGTACCTGAGTAGAAGTCAGTAATAAATTCCGGCGCAGGGCTCTCATCGTTTATTTTTTAAAGGCTAGTAATAGAAACGTTTGTAAATGCATGATTTGCATCGCTTATGTCTTTTTCAGTCCACCAGTTACAACAAGAATATTATGAATAGTATGCCAAAGGGTCACCACTTTATATTTGCTGGAGTCAAGACAGAGCATAAAAAAAAAGTTCCTTCAATAGATGTATTTTCTAAAGGCTAACATTTAACTGATCAAATATTAAAGTGGTGAAAGTGTAAAGGAACAGGAACTAACCAGGGACAGAACATATAGAAGGCCATGGATTTCTTTCACTCGAACTGAAGTGGAAGTAAGCTAGAAATGCTCCTGTTGACGTTATCAGGGGAAAATCGAAGGAACCGCAGCAACCTTTTTTTGGCCCGTTCCGTTGCTGTTTCTCGGATTTCACCCCAGTTGCCCCATACATACACCTGCGACTGCAAAAAAAGCATTTTCCACCAAAACAACCAAAACTTTTTAATGAAGAACGCTGAGCTCGTCCTGAAGCCAGTTCAGAGTTTCAAGAAAGGAATGTGTGCCTCAGGATAAAAACAAGTATATAATTGTCATTTTTGTTATCCTAAATAGCTGCAAGAATTTGCATTAGAAATATTTTCTCTTTTTTTCTTAATGTGCTTGCTTTTATCCCGACGCGCGCAGTTTTTTGAAACTCTGAACTCGCTTATTTCACACATGCCGGATTATTGAAGCGTGAACTTGTTCTTGATGGTTAATTGTTTCATTATACCGGTAATACATGCATACATACTTTATTGAGACTCCCTTCAACAGGAATTTTCAGTCACAATGTCAAAAAAAAAGAAGAAAACTTATTTACAGTAATTTCATTAAAATCCAAATATATTCAAAATCATTCAAAATATATCCAAAATTACTTCATATAGAACATATTATTAAAAAGTGTCCGCTTAATAAAGCCCCTCAAATCTTTAACCAAGAAGCGCTGAAAGTCTTTTGGTGATTTCTTTTCCGTGGATTTGTCCCTATTTATTGATTATTAACTAATCAATTACTCAAAGATATCTCTAAAACTGTGCATGGGTATCAATTCAATTTGCTACACGGTAGACTGATGCTAGATAAAACGTGCACCGAATTTTAGGACAATTCGCACTTCCTTTCACTGCTTACCTCGGAACTATGTACTTTGATTTCCGATCCTAACATCTTACTTCAGTAATCGCATTCGTAAAAATGTCTGGGCTAGGTCTCTCCCAAGGCCTTTCTGTTGTAGAATCTTTTACCAGTGTTTGGACTCTTTGATAAGATCCCATCGTTCAGAATACCCGGTAGGATACCGCCTTTAGCATTCGTTCCAATGAAAAAAAAAATGTCACTGGCAAAGCTGTAATGGCATTCACTTCTTACTTCGGGGGCTAAATAGCGTTTAGTGCTGTTTTAACCACAGGCTTTCCTTTTGAGCCCAAACCAATTATACCTTAACGCTCTACCCAAAATTAAACATAACAGGGTTGAAGCTTTTTTTGCGGGCTATGTTGCTTGCCTTGAGATCATTGCGAAGGAAACCTTTTAAATGCATGTGGCATAAGGCAGTAGTATGGTGTAAGTCAGCTTGCAACACTTTTCTCTGAACCGGCATCCTCCGGCTTGTATGCCTTAACTCCCATGGCGGTTCAGAGAAAAGTGTCCCGCGAGCTGACTAACACCATACTACTAAGGCAGAACAGATCTTTTCAAATATGGAAATACAGCCTGCTGGAGTCAGCACATTCGTCTCGGCTGCATGGTGAAGCGTTATAAAAGTACTTTTTTTCATAAAGCCAATGAAATTGTGTCAGAAGACAAAGTGGTACGTGACTTTTGGTGGTCACCCGAAGCAGAAATTACTTTTGCTTCATGGAACAAATTTTTTCTTGCCTTTTCTCTTCTTCTTGGCCCTCTAAAGTTTCGATGTGAGTCATTTGTTTAATTACTAGTAATAGTTCTCACTACATCTGCCCGCGGTTTGAATATCATGTCAGTTCTGTAGTGAATCTCACAAAGTAATTGTCTTTACACTGTTTACATGGCATTTAAAGGTGACCCGAGTACGAATATGTCTTTTTTTGGGATTTTTTTTCTCCTATATGAGATAATGGGAGGTTTCTGCTTATTTCCCAAAGTCGTGGTTCATTTTGTATCAAATGCCAGTGGGCCATCAATATTATTTTTAAGTTACGCACTGATAAATGGTATTACGTGACAAAGGGCAGTAATTTCTTTTGTGCATCTTCTTTTTCTGTACCTGTAATTCACTTCAGAGAGGA
>NC_090896.1:22977990-22985490 GCF_036669925.1 Montipora capricornis
TATCAGACCTCATACCTGAACAATTTCAAAATGTACAACTTTCATTAATTTTGTGCACAGCATTGTATAAACACCAAATTTTGCAGAATGGCCCATGGAATCAAATCGACCATCACCAGACCAGACAACATCCTTCATGTTTTTCAAGGTGCTGATGAGGCCAGCTCTGTATTCCTCCCAATGGGAGATGACAGTTGGGAAAATAAAAGTGCGCTGATGAGCAAAGAATGTTCTTGAAGAGTAGGCACACAGTCGCAAGTGGCGGAAGACTAGCAAAACCTTGCTTATGGAGGCACCTGCCATAAGCACAGCAAAGCTCAAAAGCATGTTGCCAGCAGGGTATTTGCCTTGGTGCATGGAAGTTTTGGAATTCCACACATATCCCTTGCATTTTCGGCAGTGCTGTTTGACAGTCGCCATTGTGCCATTTTGTTTCATTTCAACTTCTGGCTTGTCTGCCTTGCAGTTGAAACAGAACAAAATGAAAATTTTCATCAGCATCTCATGAAATACTATAAATTTTGGCTGGTTATACTTGTAGCCTGGGCAATCTTGGTCAACTCTGAAAAAGAAATTAGATGATCAATAGCTGACTACAATGTATGACATGAATGCAAAATTAAATTACAACAAAACAAAAATCAAAACAGTACAGTAGGAAAGGTGTCCTTCGACGCATCAAGAGATTCACCGAAGTTGCTGCCAATTCTTCAAAAGGTAAAGTGATGAAACACATCTTCAGGGTTCGTACACTTTTTGTGTCCTAAAATTCAGTTACTTTTCCAGGACCATGCCTGGCAAAATCCATGACTACTTGAATATAGGTATGCACTCCACAATATGAAATGAGACAGGTTCCATTTGTGTTCCATTTGAGACAGGAATTTAATTTTTTTTGTGCATAGAGCTAATTTTCCAGGATTTTTCATGATTTGTCTTCATTTTCCAGGATTGCCAGACCTAGATTTTACAAGATTAGAATTGCATGACTTGCCAGGATTTCCATGACCTGTACGACCCCGGCATCTAGACTGACAATGACCGATGCTGAATTTCACACTAAAAGCCTGTTGGATTGGAAGTGAAAACATAGCTTATTTGAGTTCTATGCTAAAAGAAAAACACTCTTACTTGATATCATGATTGTGGTCTCTCTCGTTATCCCCATCTTCCTCATTGCTGTAGGCCTCTTGGTCCATACTTCTTTCACCTTCACCTTCAGTCCAATCGTCATCATCGTCCTCTGTTTCTGTACCTGTACTGGACCATGTGTAATAGTGTGCAGAACATGATGTGGATTTAGGTCCAGTTTCACAGGGATTGATATCTGGATCCTCATTAGGTAGATCTCCTTCACCATCAGTCATTATTTCCTGATGCAAACCCTAGAGAAAGACAATAAAGATCACCAGGCAAGAATTTATTTTCAGAACCTTATAAAGTTACCAGTATGAGTAAGGAATACAATGTAACATTGTGCTCTACTGTCATGTTGTTTAATCATTTGATCAACCACTAATAAAAATAATGTAAAAGAAATATAAATTTGATCTTATGTTCAAAAGCATCATACCTGGAGTGTACAAAGTGGCACATCAATGATTGTTTTCAACAAGATGCCAAAACGCTAACACCATGAGCCAAGACTAATAAATAAAAAGCATTTGAGATTTTGTTCTATATAGGCACTATTTCATTCACTGATTAGCAAATGCAGCCCCTCCACCATAAATACAGTACTGTGCAAAAGTAATGAGAGCGAATTTCGACGAATTTAGTCTATTGTTCTCGAATTTCGACGATATGTCGGCGAAATTTCGCGAGGTATTTCGTGTCGTTCAATGCGATATCTCGAAGAAAATGCGGCGAAATGATGCGAATTCTTTCGAAATTTCGAAGTAACGAACTTTCCTTGCTGTGAACTCTTTCGAAATTTCGAAGAAATGAACTTTCGTTTCTTCGAATTTTCGAAGCAGTGAACTGTCGTTAAAAATACACTGTACATTATAATTGCAGTAACATACATAACTCGGAACCAAACGCGCTTTGTTGATTTATTTACATCACAACTGAAGAGCATTTCAAAAATTAGCTAGAGAAATTTAACCCGCACTCTGCTGCTCTGCGTGACGACACTATATTAAGAACGGCTGCGTAGGAGACTACCATGACGACCCGCAAGCCCTAGATACTTGTCGCTCGGTCATTTGCAATGACCGAACTTTGATCCCGACTAAAGATTAGACAATAGAACCTGTGACAGTTCTCACAGTAAGAATCGCGTAAATGCTCTGGTGAATGAACGCGTAAAATCACTCACACGTCAACGCTATGCTAATCTCTGAAACCCGAACTCGGCGATTAAACCCAGTGGTGTGTGCAATATAAATCACACTTCAACTTAAAGGAACTCCCAACACAAAAGAAAGGTGATTTCCGAAACAATTTTTTTATGAAATATCTTCGTACAGTCGGACTTTCACTAACCCTGGCTAGTCCTGTTCTTAAAAAAGTTAACTATTCCAATCAGCTTCTGTTCCATCGTTATTTTTTTTTCTTTTTGGCTTGGCGGCTGGTACGCGTCAGATCGAGTAATTTTCTGTTACCAGGCTTGTGTGGCTTTACACGTTTCCTTTAATTGTGCTGGTTGATATTACTAGTGGAACTTGTAGCAAAGTTAAAATGCCAATGATGCAAATCATTTAAACAGACTGTCATAAAAGACTGAAAGTGCTCTTTCCAGTGTACGAGGCCAAAATGTCCAGACTGATTTTGGTAGAAAATGCTATAAAATACCGCTTTTCGGGTCACTTAATTCTGACGTAATCCGCTAAATGAGCCCCACGGAAATACATGGAAACAGCTGGCATATCAGGGTTTCAGGGCTACTCACTTTTCAAACAATGTCGGTTTATACGGTGGATTGCTCGTCCTGTAAAAAAGTGTTTAAGACGCTCTACGCGAGGGAACACCATCAAATCGAGAATGAATTGGTACCCGTGTTTAAAGACCAGGACGAAAATTGCCCCCGCCAATGTTGCAAGGTTACAAGACATGGATTGCCGGCCTGGTGGAAAGGATAAACTCCACATTTCATCCTCGTCTTCCAGGTATATATTTTGCATACTTTAATTACCTTGTACTGAAAAGCTAATGCCAATCTCAGCCATGGATTGCTGCATTGTTTTGATAAATAAACAATACGTCATTCTTGTAATACAGACTATTACTTCCGTGAAGGGAACCACGTAAAAAGCAGATTTGCAACTTTTCGAGCGTCTTTCAGGTTTTGGTAGCGCAAGATTGTTGTGAAGTGCGGAAACCGCCCCCAGCTTCTTATTACCTACAACTTGCCTGAGTCGAGTCTTTCAGATACTCGAGAAACTACCCCCACCCCGACCACACCGTAAAAATGAGAGTAAGCATAGTCCAAAACACAAAACTTTTATTTCAAATGATGGCTGGCCAGAGAGTCATTTTCGAGGATGTTATCCAGCGGTGCACTGATGGCTTGACGGATATGTTTCAAAGACAGTAGCTCCCATCAGACTTGTTTATGTACACGCATTGTCTTCTTATGTACATGGCATCTTAGTACTATGAAAGAACAAAACGATTGGTAGCCCATGGGAGAGGGGTGAGAGGGTAGGGATTTGACATATTCAATGAAATGTTTTGTGAAATGCACTACTAAATTGCCAACTTTGAGTTGACAAACAGAAACAAATAACCCTATCTGGGAATAGTAAGATCACAAGTACCAAGACAACCACGGACAACACTGAACCCCCCACCCACAGGCAGTTAATGCCAACGTCCCTCTTATTTTCTATCATTATAGAATTTTTCTTGTTTTCTAGGGAGATGGATTAAAATTGATTGCCATCAAGTACCAAAGTCATACTTTGAGTACCTTATTGGGAGGATAAATGCTCAATTGAACTCTGTGCGAGAGGTGTGCCACAAAGCACAACCCTGTTATCAAGCCTCTACAATGAAGCTGTCATATAAAGTGTGGTATATGGACAAACTTTTAAATGCACTAGAGGAACAAGAACTGGCATCCCTAAACACAGAAGTGCTATTCTCAGGAAATGAGATGTGCGAGGAAGAAGAAAATGACGAAGGCCTGCCTGCAGAGGAAGAAATTAAAAGAGCAAAACAAAGGGCTTATGTTCCTGGACAAAAAAGAAAAAGGCCGTCATCAAAGTCATCATTAATTGTTGGGTATGGAGAGGGAAGAGCCACATGAGAAGTTGAACTTATATGGTGGCCACACTTGTACACTCTAACCGAGCATGGCCAAATGGTCCTGAGACTATATATAGAAAAATGTAATTTTTAATAACATTATAAAATGTGCAGTTCCCAAAAATATCTGTACCCACCTGAAGAAAGGTCATTGCAAATTCCGAGATGGAGAGGGTGGGGAGGGGGTTGAAAAGGTAAAAATTGTTACTGAATGTACAAAGCTCAACTCAAAATTTCTGGAGGGTGAGGGCTGAAACCAAATCTCTTCTGTGTGGATATTATGGATATTTTCTGGAATCACACAATGATATAAATATAATTTAGGTACACCCAATACACTGACCTCTGCTTTTTCCATTGAACAATAAGAGTCATTAACTCTTTCCTCAGACTGGTCATGTTCTTAAATGTCCACTGAAATGATGGAGGGCAGTTTCTGCTTTTTATGATATCTCTCATCAACAAAATGACACCAACACCACAGCTCGCAGATCCCTCACCGGTTTTAGTTTGACGAGGCATGTTGAGGTGTGGTAAAGGGAGATCTAGTTTGGGTTGGTTCCAATTTTCCTCTTGGAAACTGACATTGTGGGAGAGAAGCTGAAAGCCAGTTAGCATGTTCTTAATAACCACTAGAATGTCTCTTGGTTGGGCAATCTTAAGTCCGTCATCAAAATGTACAGTTCTGCTTGCAACATCGAAGCACAGCAATCCCCAGTGTTGTGGTGAATCAAAATGAAAAGGTGCCAAAATGTATGTGGCATCTTGCACAGCGCAGTGGCCAAAGAAGGGCATCACCATTTGGCTGAAGAACCGTGGTCCTTGTTTTGCCCAGGTTTGGCTGTACGATGAGAGGTACACTAGGTTAGTCGGCTTGCTGTCCTCAAGAAATTTCAAACATACTGTGTCTATTGTGAAACCATTAACGTAGCGTTCACCAGCTAGAGTGCTGAAGTCAGTAGCATCCATAATGCATGTGCCTTGTCTAATAATCTCCTCATTAGGCCTAGAATTACAAAGTACATCTCTGACTTCGGTAAGGTCTGATACAGAGCTGCTGTTGTTTGCAAGCCACCTTTTTTCTTCTCTGAAACTGACAGCTTCTGAAGCTAGACCACACATGGTCTGATATAGACCAACTGATTCTTTAGTGAAAGTTCCTAGCCTGCCCATAGTCACTGTAGCTTTGTCATCTTCATCCCCATCATCAGGTCTGTCAACATTAATAGTCCCCACAGTTCTAGTACCTGACAGTTCTTTCAAAAGCTGTACAGCATGTGTCACTGCACTTTCTGCTGGACGAAGATTGACTAGCAGTGGGTTACTGACCTCAATTGGACTCTGAACAAGCTGAATATCTTGCTTTGAAATGAAAGCAACTTTGGGAAGTTTCAAAGATGCTCTTTCACCACGAGTAAGAACACTGAGATTTTCCAAAATTTCTTTACCACATGTATGCCAGGTTACATTACCAGGTTTTACTTGGTCTGAGGGGCAACTGTTATTACTATTCTGCAAAGTTGATATTGCCACTGCTGTGGCTGTACAGTTGCTGGTGCTTTGCTGCTGCTGTGTTGTTGCCTCTCCTGCAGGTACTGGTGCCACTGAGGCAGTGTTGTTCCCATGCTGCAGTGTAAACCCTGCTGCTTGTTTTGGCATGTCTCTGCCTGTGCTGCTGTCATCCTGTTGCGATGATGCTGTCTCTGGTAGTGGTGCCACTCCAAGAGTGTTGCTGGTTTTGTGTTGTGGTTCTGTGGCTGGTTTGCCGCCACTTTGTTCACAATTTCTTTCCCACTCTTCATGGTTGTAATCAATTAGTGGAAATTGGCCTGGTACCACCACACAGTGCTTTGTCATCTCTGTGTACTCATATTCACAATAATCAGGACCAAACAGATTAGTAAATAGCTCGTCCATTTTTCCAATCCATTCTCTGTCTTCTTTACTCCAATCCATTCTTTTAGCTTTCCAACCACACCCTCTGTAGGAGAACAGCTTGTCTCCTGAAAGAAGAAAGTTAAAGAAGTAAAGTATTTGCATACTTTAAATTGCAATCTGAATAAGCTAAATATCTTGCTTTGAAATGAAAGTAAAAAGGAACTTTCTGGAATCAGGTCTTAGGGTTGACATTTTTATCAAGGCAAAGGGTTTTTGTTTTATCATCAGTGGATGTTTGGAGCATGACTAACTCCTACGGAGTCTTCCTGTAAGACAGGCTGATCTATAGACAATCATGTATATTACCAGATGTAATGGACTGTCTAGCCTCTCTGAATGCTCGCCTCATGTCAAGTAGCATCTCTGTGTAAATATGGGTGAGGATTTGGTCCACTATAGCATAAGATAAAAGTACAATTGTTATTGGTAATTGGTACTCTTGCTACTTCCACATCATTTGTGTGAGGATTTATAGACTGGAATCTCAACTTACCTGAGGAAGTAGTGCCTGATGAGTCATGTGAGGTTGCTCTTAAGTAGAGCAACCTTTGGAGCTTGTGTCCAGCCTCATAACCCTGGTTGGATAGGTGGTGTAATGAGCGATGCATCCGAAAAAGCATTGGTACGTGCTCCACAGTGAGGTGGCCATAGTCACCTGTGCCTAGGCTTGTTCCAAACATCTCTAGCAGAAGGAACCCCCACTCTTTACACTAAAAAAATTGAACATTACAGTCAACAACAAAGTGGGTGGAAATTAATTGTTTAACTAAAGAGGAGATATTGGATATTGGCCAAGTTCGTTTTTTGCATGTTTATGGACCGAGAGGGAGTTCAAGGTCCATAAACACACAAAAAAAAGAATGAGCAAGCCAATATCCAGCCATCTTGACCAAACCGGCTTGTTCAATAAAGGATTATTTTATTTACGGCTTTCGGGCAATTTTTTCAGTGGGTAGTCCCGCTCGGATAGCCAGTCACAGGTCAGGATTTGATTCATCTTGCCCACTCAAGGTTCTAGCAGTATGATAAAGGAGAATCTTTGTATACAATTTGTCTTATTAGCATAAGTGATACAGTTTCTGATCGAGCTCCAGAAACATTAGTTCTGAATATTGAAATGGCATAGCATGCTTAACTGATACAAGGAATTTGTGCCCAATGTATGGAATGGTTTTTGTGCGACACAGGTTTAAAATTCAAAATTTTACAAAGAATGTATGAGCTTCTTAGCGCTTTCGCCACCCAGAGAGTTTGCAGTTTCTCCTCAAGTATCACACCCAAAGAGCCAAAACTTTCGCCAACTACTAAGTT
>NC_090896.1:22990490-23002990 GCF_036669925.1 Montipora capricornis
CTTCACATAGGGTTAACCTCATTTGCACCTTTTCCCCTTGGACAGAATTGTCCAAGAAAAATTACTATAAAACTATGAAACAGCCACTTGAAAAGGACCAACCAAAAATTTGTGGAAAATGTTGTGTTTTTATTAGCTGGACATTACACCTGCTTACAATTCTGCTTTTCAATGAGCCCTACTACCCTTTAAAGTATGAGCATTGACACATTGCCTGGTAAAATTATCACAGTTTCAAAAGAGATCTAGGGACATTCTTATTCTTGAACATTTCAAAACTAAATGTACATTCAAAAAAACTTACTCTCAATGCCAAGCAGAAAATGCAGAATTCTAGAGCAAGGCCTTGTCCACCAAGCTGAAATCTTCATCACTGATCTTTGCCATCAGCAACACCAAACCTTTGTAATCAAGAGTAACTGTATACAAAACAAATTGACTAAGTAAAAGTTTAATAACTGAGCAGTTTGTTTCTAAATACATTAATTTACTTTGGTTTTACATTACTAATTCAATGAAGCCCTGTGCAGATTGGTTACAAGACCAACAACCAACTGTGGCTTGCTTGCAAGTATTTTCATGCCTTATGCTTATTTGCACTGAATTCTGATTACAGTGTAGTTCTCAGAGTTATTTGCTTCTATCAATTGCAGATTGACAAAAGTGATTCCTTTGGTTTTGATATATTCAGCTAAATTGCAAACCACTTGCTTTGCTAGCTTTGGCATCATGTTAAGTCTCTTGGACAGCTAGTGCTATTCAGTATACCTCTGTGTGCTTTGTTTTGAGTTATTATTTTGTAATGTTTTTCACAAATAGATAATAAAGATTAATAAACAGATTTTAAAATCATCTAGTGTTTCGATCCAGTACCCTTAAAGCGTATATGATAGTGTTTGCCATCCACTTTAATCCCCATCTTCTTAAGCTTGTCCTTCTCCTTGTTTAAATTTAAGAACAGCTTTCTGAGATCTTCCCTTGAAAATGCAACATAGACAAATAATCATAGTCACATTCATGTAGATTCATAATCATTAATAATCTGTCCACCTTATATTGTCTTAATTAAAGATGGTTACTTATTAATAAGCCTTAAAATGGGAGTTGGTGTAGTCATCATAATCTCCAAAATACTATTCATCAACTGTCAGCAACTTTATGTACACAAACACTCTAATGACCCAATTCATTCATAAATTGTTGGCTGCATACCCTTTTATTGAAAATCGAGTTTTTATTGTCTTTTTTCCACATCATAATGATTGTAACTATAGCAAGTAACACAGCAAGATTATAAGATTTGAAACAGATCAAAGTCCTCAATCCTCGCTGCCAATAAGGGTCAGGTACTAAGACCGCACAATATACATACATGTACTGTCAAAATATCATTATATTTCTTTAAAACATTATGGAAAGCAAGATAATAAAATAGCTTAAAAATGGTTCTGCCCCGCAGTGGAAAAGCATAAATTACCTTTTTTCCTTACAGTTGGCTATAGCCAGGGGATAAACTGACTTTGCACTCTGAGAGGACCGATGTTTAGCATCAAGGGGAACAATCCCAACTGCAACTTGATCTTTGCCTGTAATTTAATAGAATACTAAGACAATGATCCATGCAGCCATTATCAGTTATAGAAAGACTGACATGCTCTTTTTAATTAAAGTAAAATGATAAAAGTCAAGCATTCAATTACCAAAGAAAGGGCGTCCATCAACTTTAAGATTGAAAACAATATCATCTGGAAGTGAGCCATGTAGACGCATCTCTCTGATGATCCAGACAGCAACATTTTCTAGGTTCACCTCATAACCTGGAACTTCATCGCGCAGACTTGACACATCCATCAACATTCTTGTGACATTAAACAGACCCTTTCGCAGTGCAGCGATGTTGTTTTTAATCGGGATAGGTTCGTCTGATTTTTTCTACAAAAATTAATATTTGTTCCAAATATCAATGTCAAAAATTAATTACTTTTTGGAACAATATCTGATTTCCGACAGAAATATTAAAATATACAGTGACAGCGTTTGCTTGTTATTTAAAATAATACAAGTGAAATCAAACCAGGCCAGCTAACCAAACTGACTACATTATCCAGGTGTCCCACAACATCACCCAATAGGTGGGTTTGATTAACTGTAAATCTACAACCCATTAGTAATGTCAGGTTATAGCCAATCACATGCAAGCAAAAAGACATTCACTAAAAGGAATGAAATAGTCAAAAGCAATCAATGTGGGAAATGCGCAAAAGCATTTACTACACTATCCCTTGACTTTTAATAAGCTTACATCATGAAAGAACTTGGCTCAAACTTACCCCGGTTCTTCCAAGTCGAGTCAGATTTGTCAACTCTTGCCAACCACTGTCAGAAAGTCGAGACTTGAGCTTGAACAGCAGGTAAATCCAGTCAGGGACCCTCATACACTCAACTCTTTTTTCCCAAACTTCCTCTGACAAAAGTTTCCTGAAAGACTTTTGGACGCCCTTTTCTTTTACCATCACATCAAATACGGCCTTGACTGTCTCCTGGGCATCGCTGCCATCTTTTCCTGTCATGAGACAGCATTCTACGAGCACGGCGCCCAGCGTGTCCCACTCGCGTCCTCAAGTGAATTGCAGTGTAAGCCACGGGAATTGATCGAAGATACGACCGCTTTGAAGTAATCAGACTTCATAAACTGGCAACTCGACCAAGATTTCAATCGAAGAATTCCAAGCAGAAGGCCGAAGGCTGACGCTACATGAACTTTTTCGCTGCTTCGATGCGAGCAAAACCAGCGGAAAGACGCGACGGTTTCATCTTTGCCGTGCAAATTCCCTAGGGCTACTTGCTTGTATTCTTGGGGAAATGCTTTTGCAGACACAGTAGAACAAAAGACGGATGGTTTGGAACAACATAAATTGGAATTCAAGGTGTACCAGGTCCTCTCTGGGTCTAACTGAGGCGAAAACACTTGATGTAACAACAGTGAGCTTGCAGTCGCGTCTTTGCTCGCCATTGCAAGCTGGCCATTCCCTGCAGTGTTCACGGGCCGAATATCTGTTGCGACATCGAGTTAACTTTGTATATGGTTTTGAAAAGGGCGCCATGAGCCAAAACAATTCCATATAAAGCTTAATCCAATTATTGTTGTTTGTGTTCAAGCTTGTGAAAGAAAAGAGTATTGTGACTTTAATCGACTTAGCCATCCGTGGTCAGCGGCCACTCGTTTCCGCTGACCACAACAAATGACCGAAGACTGGGGAATTTTCAATTGTGAGGTGGGCGCAAGTGACGGGATGGGTCGCGGGTCGCGCCCGGGCGACAGTTACACACATATCTTCATGCATGATCTTTCGTGACCAAAAATACGCAAATTGGATTTCGAATCCTTTTTATGGACTTCATATAGTTCTACCAATATATGTAGACAGGGAAATGCGTACTTCTCAGAAGTCTTCTCAGAGGCATTCGCTCCAGGCAATAATTGCTCTGACAACGAACAGCGAATTGTGCGCTTGTTACGGCACGGGTTGCGGGTGGCGCCCCGGGGCGACAATTGCACATTAATATATTTGTATGCATGATCCTGACCAAAATAACTCGAACTGAATTTGTAATTAATGTGTTGATGTCAGATTCCTTTTTATGCACTTATTAGAAATAGACTATTCTAGCAAGAAATGGTAAGTACAGTTCGACCTCGCTTATTTGAACTAGGTTATTTTGAATTCCCCGTTATTTCGAATTCAAAACCATTTCCCTTGGATTTACCCCGCACTCGCTTACAATCGGTTATTTTGAACTCCCGCTATTTCCAACTGTTTTGAGTTGCCTCTGAGTGTTCGAAATATCGGGGTTCAAATGTAGTTCCAAATTACACACTATAAATTTATTGTCACTCGTCCTCTGTCACCCACATCTTCTCTCGTCACGGGGGAGAACTTGGATTTAAAAGCAATGGTTCTGGACTTCCCAGCCCAGCTTGTTGCATGCGCTTGGCGTAGTTGGGGAAGAGCGAGAAAAAGAATAGGAGGAAATTACACCCCTCCCCATTTTTCACTCGCCCCAACTACGCTGAGAGCCCAAGAGAGAGACTAGACTAGACTAGACTAGACTAGGTTCTTTAAGGGAGGCAGAGGAGAGAGCCTGGGGACGAGGTTGGAATATTCCAGTCTGGCTTTCGAGCCGCAGAAACTCTGGTTCAGGGTTATTGATAGGGTTGTAATGAGGTCTTCCAGATTTTTTAGACTTGTGCACATTCATGCCGTCGATAATTCACATGGTAATTTATTTGGTACAAATGATTATTTTCTGGTTTAAGGCCTCTGGGATATTATTTATTATTATATATTGCTTGTTCGTGAGCGGTAGACGGACAACTCTTCATTAATCAAGCCAAAACACTTCAAAAAACGGTAAACAACACGAACTTCTCTAAAAAACACAACTGCTGGCCCTAAACTGCCAAAGATACCCGCGATAATGGTAAATTAAAAATGTTTATGAGCGCGCGCGCGCGCGCGCTATTCCTCATCACGCCACGTCTCTAGCCAGTATAACTGTCTTTTCAACAGTGTTTTTACAATTCTGTTGTTAGAAAATAACAGTCTTCATGTTAAATAAGGAGTAGACTGTGGTGCAGATCACAGGTGAATATCCGCAATTGTAGTAAGTAATTGGTCCAGTTCAGCTCTATCAGAAGAAGCTTCCATTGTTGCAGATTTTACTACAACGTGAACACTGTGGTAAAATCCCATGATTTTAGACACAGACTTAAGCATTCGTCCAAAAGAGTAAACATCACTGGATGTACTGTACTGACGATATTTTAATACTTCTGGAGCCAAATAGCTTTTTCCGTGTTCATGCGCTCTAAATCTCTTTCTGTTAGCGGAATCCTGTGGAAAATTGACAGAAGCTTTTCTACTCTTTCCGAAATCAATGAGGATAGGGGTGCATCTATCGCAATCTGCTCTACGTTCGAGGACAACATTATTAGCCTTGACATCGTTGTGCAGGAAACCTCTTGAATGAACATATTTTAATGCAGAGCAAATATCAACAAAGATATCACAGCATTCTGGAGATGTGATAATATTCGAGATCGCCGCATGATGAAGAGTGCCACTTGTGCCATTTATACCATGGAACTGTGTGACGAGACAAAGTGGCTCTTGTGTAGTGACGACACCTAAAATCATAGGTAGTCTTTCATGGTCACCAAGTGCAGTAATCACCTCTGCTTCGTGCATCAAATCCCTTTTTGCCCTCAGCTTGTCCTCTGCAGTATCGCTGTAAATCATCTTCTTTACGACTACGTCAATTCCCCTGTAACGGGCATGATAGCACTGACCGTAGCTTCCACTGCCAATACTTTCTTGATTCAGATAATCGATATGTTCAGGATTTAATTCTTTTAGTTCTAATTTCCTCTCCTTCACAACAAGCTTTGTGGGCCTTGACAGACTAGGCAATAGCTGTTGTGTTTGAACGTGACTGGAGACCGGCTCAGCTATGTCCTTGTCAGCCTTGTGTGAAGTGTGTGGAATTTCGGGTCGTTTGAATTGAGAGGTACTCCTCAACGATTTTCTCTGGGACTTTCCGGCTTGAGCCAGGCGCAGCATCAACGCACTTCTCGAGTGCCAGGCTTCCGTTTTTCCTGGAACGTTTTTCGTATTATTCAGTTCCTTGTTGACCACGGGTGAACTGCTTCGATTTGGTTCAATTCGAGACGATGAAGCTGCCTTCGCTTGATCGACTACAGGAGTTTCCTCGTTGTCATTTGGAATCACATGATCTCCTTGAGTCGCAGATGATTTAACCTTTGCCTTCCTGGCCTCGCGCTTTCTCTTTCTCCACTCTCTTCGGTTTTTCCATTTCTCTTCAGTCGTATGTTCCCGCGATCTAACTATTCGTTTTTTCCGTTTTCCAGTGTCTGCAGTGTCCATCGCTAAACAACTGCTGACCGTGACTGCTGAGTAATTTTTACCGCATGTTAACTTGAAACCTATGACACCTTCAGATGATGGTATGCATGCGTAATTCGTCACTCACATTTCTAAAGAAATGCATATTTTCACAGGATGTTCATTGTGCAGAATGTCTATTGTTCTCGCGCCATTAACTTACGGGGAATTTGTGCAGATCTAGAGATCAGAACATATGAGTGTTTAATGCTGCTGGCTCCGATATACGCGATGAAATATCTAAAGTAACCCTGTCTTTTGCTAAGGCGCCGCAAATGATAAGAGAGTTGTTCATCGTTGCTGAGAGATACACGCGTTTTACCATCGCACACAAATGAAAGAGAGTTGTTAATTGCTGCTGCGAAACTTTTGCGAGCACGCGAGAAATGAAATTAAAGAGAGTTACAAATCCCGGGCGCCAAATACATGCACTGCATGTTTGTTGTTTGACACTTCGTTTACTGGGGAGTCGGAAGAACAAGTCCCGGTGCAAATGTTAACAATGCGGACTCGGCAAACCACCATACTACAGGAGATAGCTTTTTTAAAAAAGGAAATACAGTTATAACACGCTATTTCGAACTCTCAAAGGAAATCAAGAATAGTTCGAAATAGGGGGAATCCGAAATGGCTGTTATTAAATGACTGAAGAACAAATCTATTGGATATGGTTTTGACTTGTAGCTACCTAATACAGTTGGAGAATTCGAAATTGGTCCAAAATGGGTGCATTACTGATTAATACTGAAAATCAACGTTAATTAAAAATCTGTTTCGACTCCCATTTCTAAAAAGTCTCAATTTTAAAATCTGATAGCATGCTAAATACAGACGGTGTCTCAGAACTTCACGATTTGGACTGCCTTTGGAACGTCAGCACGTATTGCACACTGCGGGAGTCGGAAACGTACATGATGCACCTTTTGTTAATTACCTTTCACTCATTTTTAAATTAATAAAAGAAGATTAGTAAAGCGTCCGTAGCAACCAAGGCTTCCAACAGCGTACAAAAAAATCTCTATGAGGCTCCTCATGTACTGTAAAACTAAGTAAATGTAAGGGCGTGTTTACATGATACCGGTACAAGTTTCATTCTGGTACGAATTCATCCCGGTTCTTACTTATCGCTCTGCATTTGTTTACATGATACCGGTGAAAAATCTCATACCAGTACAACTCATACCGGTAGTTGTACCGGATCGAAATTCTTATAATGGTATGAAAAGTTATACCAGTATCATGTAAACGCTACATTGACTCCCATTCCGGTACGAGTCATCAAGTCGTGGTGGACTGGGACTATTGACGCATGCGTTGTATTTCTAAATATTTGACGCCGTTATTGTTTTGGTCATCCCTGTGTCAATATTTGTGTCATCCATGTAAACGCGGAATGAAATTGACAACTCGTACCAGAATGAAACTCGTACCGGTGTCATGTAAACACCCCCTAAGAAACAAATCTTGATTCATCATCTGGTTTATTTAAGGTTTACATTGCATTTTCAAATAGAATTGTTTAAGCCAAGGGTTGATCGAATGAAGCAAAAGCCTTCTTACACTGTACAACGTACTTACCTCAGCCTCGAAAATTCGCTGCACTCTTCAAAACTTCGAAACACGCTTCGAACATTCTCCGAAATTTCGAAACATTTTCTTCGAAATTTCGCGAATCTTCGTGAATTGTAGTTCGAATTTTCGAAAGTGTCAAGACAATGGCGCTTTCGAAAATTCGTCGAAAGTTCGGCAATATTTCGTTTCGTTCCAAAATCGCTAGTTTTCGTCAAAAAGTGGCGAAATGTCTCGAAATTCGTCGAAATTCGCTCTCATTACTTTTGCACAGTACTGTAACACCTCAAAACAAATGTGTGTGTTGTGGTTCAAAATTTTCGTGGTTTAAGGACAGTGCCTACTAAAGGTATTTTTGTCCCGATTTATGATTATGCGGGAAAGGTAGATCTTCCCAACTATTATTGAATTCCAAAAAGGAAATTGAGGGTAAACACGAATTTTTCAAAGATAATTCATGAATAATATTTGTATAAAGCTCTAAAATACAAAGCAATGTATATGGCGTTCTTTTTTAAATTGAGGCTCAATTATCTCTAAATTATGCGTGGTTACCCCCAATTAGGCACCATCCTTAAAATTTTTCAAATTTTAATTTTTCTTTGTCTAATTTTCAATTATCATGATCTGAAACAAAGGGAACGTAAATTGAACTGGTTTAAAAAAATTTCAAACGGGAAAATTTTGAAGCACAACATAGGCACCTAGAATAGGTTCACTCACAATTTCAAGTTCCTTTATGCTGTCCTTCAAACTTGTGACTTTCTTCTTCAACCTTTTGTTGGCTTTCTGCAAGTTTTGCCACTTACTTTTGTAGCTACAACCTTTACAGCTCAGCAGAAGATCTGGCCTACCAAGTGGTGTTTCTGACAAGGAAAGGACCTCATTGCTTTTTGATAAGTTTCTGAAATCGGCGGTTTCATAAGGGGTTGATAGATTCACATTGAGTACTTCACCAGTAGCAGATGGACCTGCTGTAATGATGGTATCAGGAGAAGAGGATTGAACAACAGCGAGATCTTCACCAGAAGCAGATGGATTTCCTGTATCAATGGCATTACCAACAGCGGATGCAGTCGCATCGAGTCCTCCAGTAGAGACGCTCACATCAGGTGCTTCTTGTGAAATCCTTTTTTTCTTCTTAGGGATGTTCACCTCAGAGAGGGCATCACACTTTAACTGAAATGTTGTAACGTTAAATCGTAAGCTATTGTTCCCCTGTTTCTTGGAATCATTCATTTTTAAAGGTTAATTTATTAGTGAAACACGAGGTTACACAAAACAGTGAATGCCATGGAAAAATTTGACGTGACGAGAAAAACAAAACAATATTACATAAGACACATGTAGGTCAAGAGAACTTCTCTTGTATAGGTTTGTTATTTATATGCACATGTTACTCTGCCAGAAAAAAAGGAATATTAAAAACAGAATAAACCATTTCAAGCGCTCGGATTTCTCGCATCCTTCTGTCAGTTCGGGAATTAATCAATCGAAAGTTCACTTCATGTTGTGGTTGGAATTTCATAGTACATGTAAGGAAAAAAGCTAGTTTCTTTCTCCAACGAGAATTAAGATCAAGAAAAGTTAACATTTGTCGACACGGTAAAATGGGACGGTGAAATAGAGCGGACGTTTTTTTTTTGCACGTACGTGTTGCCTGACTTCTCATGATATGCAATAAAATTACCTGTCTTTTTTGTCGGTCATTGGGTATCTGTGGTCCTGAAGGGATAAGGGTATCCCTCGTAGGTACAGCGTTTCTTTTCAGGTATGACCTCCTCCTCGTTCCCCTACTTTGCTTGATGCTATTGAGGACCAAGCAGTTATGCTCGTAGCAAGAATCTTCAAAGTGAGCTTCACAGAGTGACTCGTACTTCGAGGTAGGATCTTTTAAGTCTGGTCGGTGTCTTCGAACAAACTTCACCCATTTGGCCCTTAGAGTTTGATACGATGAAAACTGATGCTTACGCGTTCCTCTTTGATACCTGTTCATGCAGCTCTGACCGTTAGGAGTGCCGGCAACGCAATATCGCCCTCCTCTACTTTTTGCTTTCCTGCAGTCATCCATGTTGGCTTGTTTGTTTCTTTGCACCCAACATTACATCACAAGCTATTGTCACGTGGTATTTTGACCGCGCGATTTGAATGCCATTTTTTGTGGCAAAATAGCCTAACTTTATTATTCAAACTGTCAAAACAGGATATAAAAAGCCCGCATAAAGACTATTTACTTGATTTAAGATCGATCGTCATGGATTTCACTGTTGGTGAAAAAACCGAAGCTGTAGATCAGTTAGAGAAGAGAAGTGATTAATATTAAAGCTATTGCTCATTCTTCAATGATAAACGAAAGAAAATTGTCACACATTTTGTCAAAGGGCCTTCCAATTTCTATAGCGGTCTTGCATTCCCCAGTGAAATCCGATGTGAACACCGATGAATCGGCAATGAGTCTAAACAATAGCATGAATGTATGAATACTTAACGACCCACCAAACGTGGGTACACACTTAAATCGACGTGAAGGTGTCATGTACACAGTGTAGCTGTGTGCAATAGGAACAACATGCACAATCACTATGAGTTAAGAGAAGGAAAATCAATGTAAGCAAACAGGAAATTTACACATTAGCTGTACTGATTCTAAAAGCTGTTTGAGCAAAATCGTGATAACATTGACGCATGTGACACCACATTGCAATGACAAAAGTTACAATAAAATGAACAAAATTAATTTTTTATTTAACAATAAAAAAGCTACCTGTTATAAGGCTTGCAAGAAAATTACGAATACACTGATGACGTGTAGAATAAAACAGACTACGAAATTACCTCGCTTTCTGAACCAGAGCTGCTATCTCCTGATGTTTCACAATCTGAGGAGTCACTTTCTTTGATTACTATCTGCCAAAGGAAGTGGCTCCAAACCTTCCACATACTCTTGAACTATTCTCTCTGTGATCTCCTGAAGTCAATGAAAATTAGTTCCTTGTCAGTACAGATCTAACGGAAAAAAAAAATGAAATGAAAAACGGGAGGCCCACAAAATTCATATTTGTCGATAGGTCGGGACAATGTAAAATATCATCTGAAGCTTAGCTTAAAGAAGTAGAAAGATGTCCTACAGATACCAAGGATCATACAGGGGATTGAGTACCTCATCTTTTGCTACATTGTGGCTATGAACGCTTGATACTGGGCCAATACTATCGCTATCATTGTCTGCAGGACAGTCCTCACACACGTCTTTGAATCGACAATCTTCATTTGCCAAACATAAATCTTGTTCGTTGTCACTCTCACTTGAGCTAGATACTCTCGATTTCTTGAGAGTTTATGGTCCTTAGCTTGATGTCCTTGCATCCAAAAGGCCATATATCTTGACATGTTGCCTAATCCTATGTCTAGTCAACTGAACGTTTCCTTTACAAAAATTGCAAAAACATAGATGGTTCCGACACAAGGACAATTTTTCACTGCTCACGCTCTAAATTGCTTTGATTCCCTGTTTCCTCGCATTCGTGCATAAGCTATCACCACATTACGAGGGTACGCGCTGAGTAGCCGAGTGTTTGTTTGAGAAGAGTAGCCTGGGTACCAGACATTTTTCTCGTTGTTTGGCCAAAGACATGAGTGGCGAAAAAACTATGAGGACAAGCTTTGTTGTCTTCGGCCTTTTTGAGCGCTTTGATTTACTATGCTAAATGGAACTTGACCTCGTCTCTAATCTGTCAATCAAACCGCCGGCTTAATACAGTGATTGTATGCATAAGCACGTGAATGAAATGGCAGATCTGGATTATGTTACAGTAGAAGCTCTCAGTTCGCATTTTCCAAAATGGCGGGAGTCAAAAGAACTCCCGTCAAAAAAGGTTTCCTGTTAGACTTCTGCATCTTTAAGTAGAGTATGTGGCTCGCAAGTTTACGTGAATGGAGGTTCTCATAGTTTAGTGGCTGGAAAGTTGAAAGAAGCAAATATAGTGCAGAGAATTGCAGAGCTTTTTGTGGTTGAAGACGACAGTGTATCAGTTGGACCGCATATTTCGTGCAAGAAATGTTTCAGACAAATTGAGCGATATGAATCTACTCTCTGAGAGATAAGTTCTTTTCGCACGGGACACTTTGAAGACTGGAAAGTTTTTTCGGAGTCTTCAAACCTAGTTGCAGTTATTGATTGTTGTTTATCACATCTGAAAGGCATCGCGATTAAAAGATGGAACAACTGAAGGATGTTTTGAGAAGCATATTTATAGTAATCCGGTCCTGGAAATATTACAGGGTGAAGGGGTAAGTTAGCTTGAAAACACTTGGCGTGGTAAGTTAATGTTAACTCGTTTCCTTCTGTGATTTGCTTTGTTGTTGAAGTTCATTCATGTGTACCGAGGAAAGAACAGTTAAAGGCGGGATAAGATAACCTTTCAACTTTACAGTTCTAAAGGATAATTGATTTTACTTGGAGGAACCTACAGCTATGTCGCGTCCTGTGATCAGTGAAGTTAATCGACTTTACTGAATAGGGCAACACTCGTGGGAACTTCAACGCCTTTAATTTACACGTACGAAATACCGAAAGTGAAATTGAAAAAGCTATAACTTTATGCACAGACACATAACGCATTAAAATTACCCTTCTCGCAATCAGCGTTCAATGATTTCCACATTACAGATTGATGATCTGGAGACCCTTCATGCAGCCAGCGAGGATGACCTTTGCAAAGCGGGCCTCAAGATGGGCGATGTCATAAAAATCCGTTCATGGTTGGCCAAGAAGTCGGAATCCAGCTAGAGCATGCATAGTGAGGTTTATGAATCCGGCAGCAACGATTTGGACAGCTCAGCATCCTAAATTAAATTCGTTTTAGACGTTGCTCTATCATCGAATTTAATTTATTAAGAATTAAATTTGACGATAGCGCAACGTATAAAGTAGGCCTAAATTTCCTTCACCTTCTTTTGTCTTTCTTG
>NC_090896.1:23015490-23020490 GCF_036669925.1 Montipora capricornis
ATAAAGAAAAACCTTGGCTACAGTGTTGGATTGCATGTTTTGTTTTTCAGTGTTTACTGTTTTGCACGCATTTTGCAAATATAATTAATAATTTCGTTAAAAAAAATATGGTTATCGCAATCGCCGCATTCACTCTATTTCCTTTCTTGACCCATGCTCCATACATGAATCACTAATCTCAGATGGCGCGGCATTGTGGGAAAGTAAGAAATACAATCGGGCAGAAACGTTTATGTGGTCTCAGTAGGCGTTCTGTATGTACCATATATTCAGCGATCTTCTTCGACTTGAATAAGCCTTCAAGTGGTAAAAAGTCTGGACACCTTTTGTGAAATAAGGCATTGAGATTTCCATTCGTAATCTGCCGTTTACTTGGTTGAAACCAAACAATTGTTTGCCTTGATTATTCAAGTTCATACTGAAGATATGCGCTGAAAATGTCTTCTACCGCTCATTCTTCGAATGACTCGAATGCTGAATGCTTTTCATACAACGAGATTGGAACCTGGAGGGTGGAAGCATTGAAGGAGTATCTCTCCGAATACAAGATTTAAGAGTTTCTGGAAGAAAAGAGGAGTTGGTTGCCTGTGTTTTTCCTGCTGCCGAACAAAATTTACCTGTTTGTATGGATGCTGATGCTCGTGTGGTTCAAACACAACGCGAAAAAGAAAGTCTTCTTACCACACCTGAGGGCATTTTACCCGACCCTTCAACTCTACAAAATGGCTGGCTAGGTGTACGTAACGGCATGACTGAGTGGCCACCTATCCTTCTAAGCGATATTACTCCCGATATCATTAAGGACCATCCTGGAAATGACATCTCATTGCAAAAACGCGTACTAAATGAGTACAAAGAGGGAAAAGCATACTGCTTGTATTCTGCTCGCTGGTTAAAGGAAATTTACATGCATCCTGTTAATGATAGCTGCAAGTGCTGTTTCCTAAAAGCAAATTATTGTACGCCTTCAATGAAAATAAGTAATGTACCACACACTGTGTGGATATGTGCCAGAAAGAAGTCAGGAGAGGTCCATAGTGCCTTCTGCACCTGCACAGCTGGGTAAGAACGTTAAGCTTACCACCTTTTCATATAGCCATTTGAGATAATTACAGGACTTTGTTTTGTTTTGTTTCATATTCAGTTTGTAGTTTTTTAATAATCAGCACTGTAAGTGAATCATCCCAATTTCATAGTATTCTTATTACTAAAGAAACAAGGTAACTCTCTGTTTGTTTAGACTTGGAGGTTCTTTTGTCCACATCACAGCAACGTTCTTTCACATTGAGTCAGCAGTGAGAGGTGGCTGTACAAATCCTGCTTCAAAAGTGTGCACTTGGAATGTACCTGCTCAAAAGACAATTAATTGTTCAGCCTGTTCGAGCCAAGGAAATGAATTTCAAAGCATCCAAATTTAACAAAGACATGGAAACTCTACTTTAAAGCATCACTTTCATGCAGCATATTTTTTTTGTCATTATTTGCCTTTATCATATTGCTGTGATACTGTTATGTATGATGATCCCCCCTCTCTTTTTCATTCTGTGACTGCATACCACACCCTATGAAGCATTTTTAATGGACATTTTGTTTTTCTTTTCCAGTGCCATCAAGACCTGCTGTGTCTACAAGAAGAAGGCTGTTTACACCATTGAAAAAAAGGACAGTGACTCTCAAGGGGATGATCGCAGGCACATTTTTGATGAACTTAAGGCAATAATCCCAAATGGTTGTTTTACTTCTTTTTATGAGAGAGCAAGTAAAACAGATGCACCAATGGAAGCTGCTGCTAATGATAACCTAATAATTCAATTGGCAGCAACATGCAAAACAGTGGAAGAGTTTTTATCACAAATGCCTGTCCTTACAGATTTGCAGGTTCTGCAGATAGAAATTGAAACACGTGGTCAAGCAACTGATCAAACTTGGGTCAGTCAATGCAGAGGCAGAACCACAGCATCTAACTTCTACTCTGTTTTTACAAGGGTCAATACCATCAAGGCTAACCCTGCTAAAGACCATAAAGTAGAGTCCCTCTTAAGAAAGCTAATGGGTTGTGATGTAATAAAAGAAAATATCCCTGCCCTTAACTATGGTAAAGAATATGAGCCCATTGCAAGAGAAAAGTATGCAGCTTTAATGAATTGCAACCACAAAGAATTTACAGTCACAGAAAGTGGGCAATTTGTAGATTCAACAAGGCCATATCTCGGGGCATCTTCAGATTTACTTGTTTATTGCACTTGCTGTGGAGCAGGATTGTCAGAAATAAAATGCCCTCTCTCAATAGCTGATGAAATTCCTTCAGCTGCAAAGTTACCATACCTTGTGGAATGTGACAATGTCACCTCACTGAAAAAGGATCATGCAAATTATGCACAAATACAAGGGCAGCTAGCTTTGTCAAAATGAAAATACTGCGATTTTGTTTTGTTCACACAAGTTGGTTACTTCATGCAACGGATTTATTTTGATAACAGTTATTAGGAGAAGTTGGTAAGCAACTTGGAGTGTTTTTTTAACATATTTGTAGCCTCAAAACTTTTATCAGACGAATCATTGTAGTTCTGTAAGTAACGTAAATGTTCATCAGTTAATGAAAGCTGGTATCTGCACAAGTACGTCAAGTGTGTATTTATTTCATCTTGGTTGCAAAGCTTTGGATACAGGTTGCACAATGCTGCACAGATATTAACAATGTCGTCAAATTTATCTAAGAGTAAGATTGGCATTTTATGCCTTAAAATTCTGAAGGTCTTGAGGTGGCGAATTGCCTGCTCAACAATATTTTGCAAGTTTGCAATCTCTTTTTTTTTAACCACATTTTGCTTTGCATTTGTTCACTAACCCTTTCCCCTGGTGGTATGTGCAGTAGAGCATGCCTAATTAAAAGGTCTTAAGCAATAGTCAACACCTTGTCAACCATAACTTCATCCCCGTTCTCCAAAATGTCATAAAATCCTGACTGTCGTGTGATGGCAACATCTGATGCCCGACCAATCCAAGCTTCTGATACAAAATTGAAGGAACCACATGGCATTACACAGACAAGGACTTTGAGTGTGTGATGATGTTTTGTAATCTGACCATGTGGCAGCTTTTATCTTAGGGTCTTTTGGAGTTTCAATGAACATTTCTGTGCAATCAATGATTTGTCTCACATTCTTGTACTTGCTATTATTGAACTTTTTGGGTAAATGGTGCAAAGCAACATCTTTAAATGGATTGTAGATAAGGCACTTCAACTCTTTAGCCAAGAATTGTACCCATGTATTTATAACCTTACTTTCAGTTGTCTCGGATACCCCAAAACGAACGGCTAGATCAGCATTCAAAGAACCTAGTCTAAGTTTCATTAGTGTCATTACATGTTCATCTTTCACAGACATTAGCCTACTGGGACCAGACTTTTTTGGTGTCGATGAAAAGTTTCTAGGATTTGTCGACAAATGCTTTTTGGGACCTTGCCAGTACTTTATTTTTGGGGCCTTTTTCGAAAGCAATTTAAACAACACTTCAAAGGCAGCCCTGCTAGGTACCCCGAGGTAGGTTTTCACTTTTTTGTCAGTATTTAAAACTTTTGCACTAAAAATCCTCCATAATGCAGCTTCACTTCTTTCTTTTTCTACCAACTTCCTTAGACGTTCTAGTTCCTTGTCTTTTGCAGATACAATATTTAGGCATTCTTCATTCTTACAAAGGTCACTCTCAGAGTCCACCCTACCTCCCACAGGATCATTGCTACTGATATGATTACGGGTACCAATTGCACAAGAGCTACATGTATCGTTAGTTTCACTAGCATTATGCACTTAAATGTTTGCTGCATTGTCCTCTCCCTTTTGAGGAAGTGGAGCTCCCAATGGTTCTGTACAGGTGCTTGAAGGAACTCAGAATTACTGCGTTCAAGGCAAATGTTCTTCCTAGCAACAGGTTGTTTTCCCTCTCTCACTGATGGTTGCTTTCTCGGAACTTTAGTGCTTGAAATGTCTTTGTATCCTAAATTTATCGTTGGATTTGGGTTTTGACTTGTAGGTCGTCCATCTGGGAAATGCTTACTACACACTCTTGAAGCACTTTTAGGTTGCCAGTTTTTGCCCTTTTCATCTTTTCTGTTGTTCAGTTTGATCCACTGTTGTCTTCTTTCACTACTTTGTAAATCAGTTGGAAAGGGAAAGGAGGAGTACAGTCAAAAATGCTTCTACCTTGACTGCACTCATGGACTGGTTACGGTTAGCCTTGCGCCACTGTTGCCACAGCTGAACACTGCACAATTCCTGTGTTCGGACATAAAAGGAGTTCTGTGCACATTTCAAAGAACAAAGCCACAATTTAATGGCCTTGACAAAAACTTCAACTTAAGCTTATAATTATTGTAGCGCCGTATGAATGGATGTAAAATCTATTGTCTTAACATATTAATTGTAAGTTGTTACTGGTAAATTTATTCATAAAAATAGTATAAGTTCCGGTCCATGTGTAATTGTTAGTCTTGCCAGAAGCAGTTGACATGTTGTTTTTGCGAACAGGATAACATCGGACTCGTTGAAATTTAGAACTTTTTACCACAGTTTTGTAAGTATTTGTCTTGTTCGTTTGTCTATTTTTAGCCTCACAATTCATGTAAACTTCATTTGTAACTTTGTATTTATTGTAAATGCTATTTATCCTTTCAGTTGAATCGTCTATGATCTAGTAACAACGAATTCAAGCTGTGGCGACTAGTCAGTAAGTATTACGGCCACATGTCTTTCCAAGATCAGGAAGGTGTAAGTCTGTGCAGTATGGCATCTATCACCCACGAATTAATGCAGAAATTGAAAACTCCGCGGTCAGGCTACAAGGGACACGTAATCCGAATTGAAAGAGAGATTGAGATCTCGATGACTGCTGGAGAATTTGAAGCTGTTCGTGGTAAGCTGGCTAATTTGGAATCGGCATTTATTAACTATGGATGAGCACATGATGCTTACCTTCGTCGCCTGGACGACCCAGAAGAA
>NC_090896.1:23030490-23040490 GCF_036669925.1 Montipora capricornis
GACGAGGCTGATGATCATAGGTGAACAACATGGCAAGATCTCCACACAGCCCCATACATTAATATTATGCATGCAATTTGTGACTGTGTTCGTTTTTTGAATAGGATTAGTGTGAAAGTGGTACATGTAAATAATTATTAATGTGTGGGGCTGTATGGAAATATTTCCAAACAACATAAATATACTGAATTCTTATTCATACCATCTCCTTAACTGACTCAGGTTAAATCTATTTGTAGTTGGAAAACCAACAAACTTGAACCAGATGGTCCCACACAAGGCCCTCCAAAAAAGAAAAAGGTGGGCAAACTGAAATGTGCCCAGTGATACATTGCATGACTATTGTATAAGGTAGTAGAACAAAGTTATAAAATAGTGAGTGGTCCACAAGCATAAACAAAGCAAAAGCAAACAAATTGTGACTTCGACATATCCAACATACACTATTAGCAACCACTCCAAAACAAATGTGAACTCGTATATAGATCACTTTATGTTAGGGTATATGTATTAGCAGCAGACTAATCCATTGCGTAACTTAATTTTGCAGAGTAAAAGGACCTCTGGCAAGAAGAGCAAAAGTATATATAACCAGTGATTGTTTAATTTGAACATACTTACGTTAAACTTTTCATAGTATGATGGGTTTATTAAACAGTTTTCCTGTTGCTTATGTTGGAACTGTCGGACCAAACTGTGACAGCAATAACCGGCTGCTGGCTGATTGACCCAGTTGCTGCAACAAATATGATACACATTCTCTTTACTTGTATTATAGAAATCAGGGTTGCAAAAGGTAGACAAGAAATTCAGCTATCGTTATATGGGTCAATGTGCTGTTTTTATCAAAGTAGTCAGGGATCTAACAAAGAATTTAAGGCCAGTGGAAATTCCCAGGCTCCCAACCCTTGATGACGGCCATTAACATTAGTAACAGTTTTGTGAGCAAGATAAACCTCTGATAATACAAAGTAACTGTTAATCTGTGAGTGCAGATATGTAAAGAACATGTGTTTTTTGTTGGTCACTAATATACTAGTAATTATAATGTAAATAACTAGTTATTTCAGATAATGAACAAGATCAAGAAGAACCGCTTGATGACATAGACGACATACCTTTACAACTCCCAGAGTGTGCGACATCTACTCCTGTTAAGGTAAATTATACATGTCCTGCTGCGTGGTATATTGACCACAAAAAACGAAACGTTTGAAATATCTTCTAAAATGCATTTGGATGATTTGCAGGCCCATGATGGAGAAACGCTGAGGTTGGGCCTCTGGGTGGCAGTCGCCTATGATAAGGAATTTTATGTTGGCGAAATCACAGACTTTCATCCATGACAAAATTCTTGTTATCCATGACGAAATTATTTTCATCCATGGCAAAATAATTTTGATCCACGACAAAATTCATTTTTAATCATGACAGAATTATTTTTCAGTTCATTACAAAACTTTTTTTTATTCTGTGAAAAAATTCTTTCAGTTGTGGCAAAATTTTTTTTTCAGTCCGTGACAAAACTTTTTTCTTCTATGACAAAATTCTTTTTCAGTTCGTGACAAAACTTTTTTTTATCCATGACAAAACTTTTTTTCCATGACAAAATTCTTTCAGTCACGACAAAACTCTGTTAGGCCCGGTTCAAACGTCGCGCCACTGTCATGTCGAACTCAATTTTATTAAGTTCGACTTCAGCACGATTGCAGTGCGACAGTTGATTCAAACGTCCCATTTAATAGAAACTGACACGTCACCAGTCACCTCTTATGAAAACACCGTACTGGGGTCAAGTCAACAAAGATGGCGGACACGGATTTATCCGCAGGCCAAGGAAAAAGGGCACTCCTTTTGCGTAGAATTCTTGCAGAAAGACGAAGAAGGATGTTAACACAACATGCTGTGCTTTCCTATCATGAAGCAAGATGGAAGCGCATACGTGTGCTCCTTCTGATCTTGTGCATTTTGCTCAACTCTCGAAACTCCAACAGAATAGTCACTCGATCATGCCGCCGGGTTTCAAGAAACACTGGCTGGTGGTTAAACGTTTGGAACACGTACTCTGATGCAAGATTTAAGAAGCTTTTTCGAGTATCGAAAGGTACTTTTCTGTTTATTCTTGGTCAGATTCGACATGATTTGGTAAGAGATACAGTTTGCGAGGAGCCAATTTCTCCCGAATGTCGTCTTGCTATCTGCCTCTACCGTTTAGCTAGGGGTGATTATTTATATACGATAGCTGAAATGGCCGGCGTTGGTGTTTCCACAGTATGCACGATTGTTAGTGAAGTTACTGAAGCAATAATTAACAACTTATGGAAAGATAGTGTAGTAGCACATTTCCCATCAGATGAAGCGCATATCAAGGAAAAAATGTTGGACACTGAACAGTTGTGGCAATTTCCTTGTGGATGGGGTGCTATTGATGGTTGTCACCTACTGCTGAAATGCCCTGCTGGAAGTTTGGAAGCTTGTAAAGAGTATTACAACTTCAAAAATTTCTACTCCATAATATTAATGGGAATGGTGGATGCAAAATATCGTTTTATATGGGCAAGCTGCGGATACCCAGGGAACTCCCATGATTCCACTATCTTTAAATCAACTAAATTATGGGAAGACATGACAGATGGAGAAATTATTCCACAGATAGGAAAGGATATTGGGGGTGTAACCGTTTCTCCCCTTATTTTAGGGGACTCTGCATTTCCATTTAAACCATGGCTTATGAAGCCATTCACTAATGCTGTGCTTACACCGGTACAAAGTAACTTTAATTATCGCCTTAGCAGGGCACGTATGGTTGTGGAATGTGCCTATGGGCAGCTTAAGGGTCGATGGAGAATTCTACTGCGCAAATGTGAAAGTACCCCTGTGGAGTTGAGATCAGCTTGTTTGGCTTGTATTGTTTTACACAATATCTGCATCTTGCGTGGAGAGAGCCTTTCCAGGAAATTAGACCTAACAATTGATCCCAACTCAAATGAGATGAGAAACAGGGCAACTATTAGAAGGTTGCTGAACATGACTGAGTGTGAGAGGATTCCAGATACCAATCGTGAAGCCATCCGTATAAGGAACAGGCTTGCAGAGAAACTATGGTTGGAAAAGCAAGGGCATGGTGTTTCTTAGCTTGATTATGCTCACTTGGTTCTTAGCACTATTTTTAATCATTACTGCTTTTGTTATTGTTGATATTTTTTGACTTTTTGGGAGGTGAAGGGTAGCCTGAGGGTTTGATGGTGGGTCCCTCAAATAAGATGAAATTTGAAACCACTTTAAAAAGTTTGAGAACACCTGCCACTTCCAATCTACAAATAGTGAATGCCACTTTATGTTCCTTGAAGTGTTGCTTAGTAGTTGTGTTAACAATTCCATCTTGACTGGCATTTATGCTAAAAGGCCCACCCCTATAAACAAGTTAAATTCATTGTAAATATATCAATGTACACTGTTTTGTACCCTGTCATCAGGAGCTCTTTTTTAGTTTTTGAGTTTGCCCCAGCCTCGGTGCCCTCAACAGTCTCAGTCTCAGTCTCGACTCTGTACTGATTTCGAGTTGCTCTGATGATAGGACTTCATCTTCACACTCTGAATTCAAGCTTTCGTCGTCATTCACGTCGCTACATGCATAGGTGTTTCTCCAAGCCGCCATATTTCAAAATCTGAAACATCTACGCATGCGTTTAACGTGATCCCACTGTGAAAGTGTTCGGGACTATATTATCATAATGTATGCATTAGGTTTCGCATCAATTTTTCTCGACGTTTGAATCAAACGTCGTGCCACCGTTGAACTTAATATTCTGTTAGTTTGACTTTAGCGCGACTGTAGCTCGACGTTTGAATCAACGTCGCGCCAGAGTCGGGTAGCTCGATCCAGCTTGTCGCGCTACTCGACTCTGGCGTGACGTTGGATTCAAACATTGAGCTGCAGTCGCGCTAAATGTCGAACTTAATTGATTTATTGAGTTCGACACGACGATAGCGTGACGTTTGAACCGGGCCTTAGCTTGTGTTGAGCCCTGACAAATGGCGTGACCGTTGCATTGTGGGGGCACATTGCCATGAGGAGCAAACATGGCTGCTCTTTTCGGGCAGTGTGTTTACAAGGGAAATTGCAGGCTAAATTGCCAAGTGTTTGTGAGTGAGGACGGTGGAAATTTTTCATCTTCTGTTTGTCTGACCTGCAAGCATTTGGTAGCATTTCACACCCAAAGCACTACCGGTAACACTCGTCCACCAGTGGACGAAAAAACTTCAACCAACAAGGATGTAACATCAGCATCCTGCACAAGTACTGCTGTAAACGAAGCCAAGAGGTTTGTGAAATCAAATCTTTGCAGAATGGAAAGCTGATAAAACGTCAAGTGCCTTTCAGAAAAAGTCAAAGGTATCAAATAAGTCCCAGGAGCCTGAGTCTGTGACTATAAATATTGGACTGATGCTTTTTGACGAAAACGTTATGGGGCTTAAAGCAAAATGGGTTAAAAAGTTACCCATTAAGATAACTCCTAGTGCAAGCTACATTGCGATTCCTGAAATGGGGTTGGCAAAGTGGAAGGCCTTCCACAAGGACTATGTACGTAAAGGCTTGGAATACAAGCTGTTGTTTGAGGATGGAACGGAGGCCAGATTCCTGCCAGGTCAAAGTAAGGAGTTTTTCACTCTTTCACGATACAAAGAAGAGCTGGGTCAGGGCCTATCGTCGAATAACGTTGTTCCTTTGTACAGAGGAAGATTTTAAGCGAAACTACCATTGCACCTTTGCTTCCTCAAGTGACGGAGACGAGCAGCTAGATGGCACAAGTTTCAGTGCTGGTAGAGAAAAGAGGCAAAAGATGGATTGTCCTGAAGTCAATGCAGTATCACTTGTAAAGCAGCCTTGTTCTGGAGGTTTTGTTGAACATTCAAACCTGCGAAACATGTATGTTGAGCATACAAGATGAAAATTTTGAGTTCACTAAGGTACCCTGTTTTGTCTTCAGTGGCGAGGACAGTGGTGACCTGGATAGACCACGGAGAACGTTTTTCAGACTCCTCATGCAACAAGGTATTAAGGAACTGGGAGTATTTGAGGGCCCCAGTAACAATGTAGCATTCAGTCATGACCATTCTGTGTTAGCAGGTAGAAAACCATACCTTGCCTCGCTTTTTACAGATGTACCAGCACCATTGTCTGTGTCAGCTTTTAAGGGGTTGTATGTGGTGAAGTGGTCTGAGGAGGGCTCTAACAACCATGCAGAGGAACAAGACACGATATTTTGCTGGGAAAGATTCCTCAACCAGGTCTACATGTAGTTAAACTACTTTTTTAATCGAAATTTGCTCATAGTCACTAAGTAAATTTAATTTTTGTACCACTTCTTTCTTGCTGCAGTTATGGTTGTTAAAATTCAATTCATTACTTAAAAATACGTGAAAAGACAACCACAGTAATACTCGTCAATAATTATATGACAATCACTCTAAGGAGGTAGATTGCCTATGCACACTCTTTCTTTGCATATTTTTAACAGACCTTTTAGTGGACCGTTAAAATGATTGTAGACTTGCTCATTTATGTGGCAATTGAGTTGGGCATGGCAAATTAGAACTTTTACCAGACTGACAAAATATAGAGGGAAAGTAATCACTGATATATGTGCAAAATAATAGGCAGGATAGTTTTTCTTGATCTCTCTTTTTTTGGGAGGTAGCTGAAGGTTTGGTGAAAGATTGCCAGTTGGAGCATGTACTGATGTTAATTACAGGGGCTGACCGAGTTCCTCCTCTTGGGTTTGGAAAACCCAATGCAATTGCTTTCTATGACCAGGATGGTGAAAAAAGGAGGCCTTCATCATCTACCTGCAGACTACAGCTGAACCTGCTACGTGGAAAAGTGTAATCACCGCATTCAGACATTGTTACTGTTGTTTTTATCACACAGAACAGAACTCTTCGACGTTAGAAGAAGTTAGTGCATTTAATAATGATCTGAAGGAAAGCTGTGGCTTTACCACATTGAGACTTGAGCTTTTTACAAACATTGTTACTGTTGTTGGTATGCTTACAGTAGATAGTTATTGTTAACATGGTAATCCATTGTCACACCCAACATTGGGGAATGGTCAGGTTTACTCACTACTGTTTTCTGGAATATTTTCGGTTTTCACATGACGTCACAGCCGCCTTGTTTGTGCCCCTAAACAAAGAAACGGCGGCCATATTTGTGTCCCGACCCAATCCTCTGGGAATTGAAGTCATTATTATGCAAACGGCCTCTTTTGTTTTTGCTGAAAAACATGGCTGTTGATCACGTGATTGAAAACCACTGTAAGTATCACTGGACGAAAAAACGGATTTTCACATATAGCAAATGTGGAGCAAATGCATGGCAAATGCTACGTTTGTGCACGTTTGCTTAGATTTGCTGAAAAGCAAAGATCACATTTGCCACAGTTTTTCCGCCCATGGCAACGCTCGTAAATGCCACATTTGTTTTAAATTTGCTGTTGTGAGTAAAAATACAGATAACATGGTATTTTTTGTGACATTTGGAGGGGTAGTAAACATGATGTTAAAACTAAAATTTTGCAAGTACTTTTCCTGAAGTTGTAAATTTGATCAAACTTTCATCATTGCACCTTTTTACAAGGTGGGTAAAAGCGAGCAAATATTAGTTTTTGTACCCGTTTGCTCGGAGCAGCAAATGTGTTCAAATATGAATTTTTGCAGAGATTGCTCAGAATAGAAAATGTGGCCAAACCTGTAGTTTTGCAGGGTTTTGCTCAGGAAAGCAAATGTGTTCAAGGACGTATTTTTGTAGAAATTTGCTTGGGATATCAAATGTAACCAAAATACGACATTTTTCACATAATTGCTCTGCATACCAAATGCAGTCAAAGAACCAGGTTTTCATGCTAGCCCTGTGATCAAAAAATAAAATTATGTTTTTGCTCACTGTAGCAAATGTGATAACAGTATCATTTTTGCTTAAAGTAGCAAATGTGAGCAATATACATGTAGCTTTTGGTCAAGATAACAGATGTGATCCAAAACATTAGTTTTGCTTGTAATAGCAAAATGATTAAAATGTGATTTTACACCACTGTTCTTTAATTAGGCCAGAGATGAATGCTTTTCCGTCACTTTTTTTTCTCAAATTAGCAAATGTAATCAAAGAATGTTTGGCATTTTCCTTGAGATGGAGGATGACATACCCTTGAAACTCTGTTGATTGAATACTGCAACAACCATTTCAATAATAAAATAAAGCAGGTTAAATTATCTAAACATATGCAATAAAATGTCACATTCTCAATTTTGACTATTAATAATGCAAGTGCACATTGAGATGGCAATTAAATAGCTCTGAAACTTGGATGGACAATAAAATACAGTATTTGCAGTATATTCATGAAGCTGTTTTATTGCCCTTTAGACAGTGCCTCCATACAATGGAACTCAAAGGTGAATTATTCCTTAGAAACTAATGCCAAAAGTAATCCATTCTCACAATGCACCTGAAATACAAATGTTATATGCAAAAGAATGTAGGTAAGGTAAATAAGATAATAGAATTACTCAAGGTTTTTCTTCAAATTCGTGGCCGAAACAGACACTGTACCCTGATGCAGAAATTAGTAATATGCAATACAACTAGCAGCAAATTATTACTCATCTTAATAAACAATTGACTTGCGTGACAGTAAGTTCCTAATTATGATAGATATACAGGTATTTAAATCCTAAATTAATTTTAATTAGTTACATTGTTTAGTTCGGAGCAACGATAATATAAGGTATATCAAAGGCCTCTGTCAATTATTAGTCATCTCTTTAAATTGTTGAAATTATTTTGCCTTTCTATACATGTAGTACTTTGGAAATGTAACCTGCAGAAGCGGTTTCATTTTGAATCCCAAAAGCATAACGAAATATCCCTTACAGCAGTAAACTTGGCAATGTTACAGCCAACGGAGAAGTTAAGGCTGAGTTCAGATACCAAACATTTGATTGGGAATTAATAAAAACTTAGGCTGATCTTAGGACAACATAATAACTGCCATATAATACGTCACAAGTACAGTGTATATGCACAGTATACTTCCATATAAGAAAAATTCAGTATCTAAATCGAACCTGCCTGAAAGTTGAAATAGCAGCTAGGAGAATGACTCAGCCATTTCACATCGATTCATATGCTACATTGTATTTTCATGTAATTGATATAAGTTATTAGGTTTGGTATCTGAACTGCGCCCAATACTATTATCAAACAACTTACACTAATGATGCACCAACCACAAACTGTGGTGAAAATTTTGTTAAGCATTGTTTGAAAGCAAATTCCTATAGTAGTGTACTTGAATCTAAGTTCTTCAAACACGTTTATCTACAGAACCAGATGGAGAATACTTCACAGTATGCTATAACAAATTAAGTGCATGTTTAGACCTACTTTACAAGTCACATCGAACCATATAAGGCATGCCATCCGCCAGTTCAAATGGAGAATACTACAAATTAATTAAAATGCTATAACAAATTAACTGCATGATTACACCTACTTTACAAGTGACACTGAACTGTATAAGGAGTGCCTCCAGCCAGTTCAGATGGAAAATACTAAAACTAGTATACTATCATCATCATCATCATCATCATCATCACTATGACAAATTAACTGCATGGTTAGACCTACTTTAGAAGTTACATCGAACTGTATGAGGCGCGCTACCCGCCAGTTCAGATGGAAAATACTACAAATTAGTGTACTACAATATGACAAATTAACTGCATGGTTAGACCTACTTTACAAATTACATCGAACCTGTATGAGGCGAGCCACCCGCCAGTTCAAATGGAAAATACTACAAATTAGTATACTATGACAAATTAACTGCATGGTTAGACCGACTTTACAAATTACATCGAACTGTATGAGGCGCGCCACCCGCCAGTTCAGATGGAAAATACTACAAATTAGTATACTATGACAAATTAACTGCATGGTTAAACCTACTTTACAAATTACATCGAACTGTATGAGGCGTGCCACCCGCCAGTTCAGATGAAAAATACTACAAATTAGTATACTATGACAAATTAACTACATGGTTAGACCTACTTTAAAAATTACATCGAACTGTATGAGGCGCGCCACCCGCCAGTTCAGATGGAAAATACTACAAATTAGTATACTATGACAAATTAACTGCATGGTTAGACCTACTTTACAAATTACATCGAACTGCATGAGGCGCGGCACCCTCCAGTTCAGATGGAAAATACTACAAATTATATTATGACAAATTAATTGCATGGTTAGACCTACTTTACAAATTACATCTAACTGTATGAGGCGTGCCACCTGCCAATATTCAGATGGAAAATACTACAAATTAGTATACAAGTACTACTGTATGACAAATTAACTGCATGGTTAGAACTACTTTCCAAGTTACATCGAACTGTATGAGGCATGACACCCGCCAGTTCAGATGGAAAATACTACAGATTTGTATACTATAACAAATTAACTGCATGGAATTGAGTGGTATCTATATTACACCCATCTTTCGTGCAGATACGTCTATTAGAAAGATATCACTTAAACTCATGTTACTGCTTATGTTTGATGTATTTAGTATTCAAAGATCACTGACAATTTTCTCAGACTTAAAGGATTGTGAAACCTTTCTTGATTTTAGTCAAAAATTATTGAGAAACGATTCCTATATTAGCACAGGTAATCACTGATTGTTGCCCTGAACATTCGACTCTGCCATAATTACCGGATGCCTGAAGCATTTCACTTGACCCCAGTTCATGTCAAAAGATTAATTTCATACAGTGTATCCAGAATAACAATGACACTACTCTACCCAAGTATTAACATAAAGACATTAATTTACAATTGTATCACAATTTGCAATCAGTGGCCTGTCTATTTCTTGCACCTAAAGAAACTCCCTTCAGCACTGCATCTTGTGGTTGAGGTAGGCCCTGGAAA